>NC_141034.1:31727500-31940000 GCF_052040795.2 Danio rerio | reverse complement strand
AAACACATGCTGCATATTAAGACACCTGCTCAAATTTACTGGACATCAGTAGCAAATTAACTTTCATATTATCATTGTCATTTACCAGTGTTGTGTCTATAAATCGCCTCTCTTCATTTGCATCTGTGGGCAGGAGAAAGAAAGCACACGCTCATATTTTTCAGCCAGGTGGATTTTGAATGCAACTGTAGCTTGGAAAATTAAAACATATATATATATATATATATATATATATATATATATATATATATATATATATGTGTAGAAAAAAAATATATCTTTTTTTTTTTTTCATTTAGAGCTGCATTGTTTTTTTCGTGCTGTTATTTGTCTAGATTTCACTTTTTGAGGGCACATGCTCACTGGCTGTTTTGGTTGTCAGTCAAACAAAACAAGGAGATTGAGGGTGTTTTCACACCTGCCTTATTTAGTTTGGTTAAATTGCACTAGAGTTTGTTTTCCTTTTTGGTGCAGTTCATTTGGGCAGGTGTGAATGTAGCAATCTCACTCAAGTGCACATCAAAAGCAGACCAAAAAAGCCCACCAAGACCTCCTTGAACGGTTTTAAATGAAACATGGAGCGGTTCGTTTGTGGTGAGAATATGACCCAAACTAAAACAGACAACCGCAAAAAGTAATGCGGCTCATTGGACTAATCCAGCTGCCATAGTCCGATGCGCTGTCCCATCTTATGGGGTGTGGAAGAAAAATATTTGTTAACATCACTTTACCAACAATTTTAAACAGAGAGAGGGGGGGGGGGGGGGCATAATCTGATGGATCGTTGGTAATATTTCCGAAGATGACCATGTCACAGTTTAGCTAAATTAATTCAGGCCTCCTCCTGAAGTGACTTGCGATGTGCCTTTGCCGTTTGCAATGCATTAAAACATTGTTTTCCAGCCACAGCTGTGCTTCTTTCTTGAAATGTATAGCTTATCAAAAGTGATGTATGCAAACTATGTAGTATACTATGACCAGGGATACAATCAGCCAGCGCAGTCATCCCTCCATAGGAAAAAGTGACATTTTGTGTCTGCCAGCTTGTTTACTTGCGGTAGTTCCATTGGCATTTTCCTGCAAGTTAATTCTGACCAATCGAAAAGCACTTTGGGAAATACGTTCAATAACATCTGGCTATTGAGTGATGTGGATATTGTCACATGACTGCATTTTGGTTCTTTTCAACTGGTTTAGACCAAAACAATCAGTGTGGTGTGAAAAGGACACCAAAACTGCAAAAAAATACTACAATGTATCATTTGTTGCCCTTGGTCTGGACCAAATGAACCGAGCCACAGATGTGAAAGCACTACCGGAAATTCTGAATGTTATATAAGAGAAACACTAAAATATGTGAACTTATGAGAACTTGAGCTGCAATTATTTTTTCCATTTTTCCTTTGCTTCCATTCTGTTATTTTTAAGTACACTCTAGTTAGTGTGCATTGTTCACCATGTAAAACCCTAAACATGCTCTTTTTGTAACTGCTCATTTGTGAGCGTTGAAAGGTATAAAGCTGGGATTAAAATGGAAATATGAGAAAGATTAGGTTCTGTCACATTATATAAATAATAATATCCAAGTCAATTTTTGGCTGATAGATTTACAGGATTTTGTTTTCTACATGTTTTACACAGCATAGTCCTATCGCCTTATCCCTTCCAGTTTCTTTAGATAGAAGTATTTTTTGTTTCCTTTTAATGTTTAACATTGTTTATTTATATATATATATATATATATATATATATATATATATATATATATATATATATATATATATATATATATATAAATTTTTTTTGGTATTTTTCTGGCAAAAGTGTATTTCTCACAGTTTGCTTAAAACAAACATAAGTTTAATTGTTTTGTTCATAGTCAATTTCCCTTCTGTTTTAATGATGATAATAGTCACAAATGCCTTAATGTTTTACTTAAAAGCCAAAAAAAGGATGTGACAGTCAATTCATGTCTGTTCAAGTCTGACTTTCTTATCAAATTTCAGATTTTCAAATCAAATAAACAAGGTGCATGAAGATCTTGTTTGTGAAAGATGGTTGCTAATGGACAGAGGTTGCAAAGCATCATCACACCACAACTAGAGGTTGTAGTTTGACATTGTTCTGAGCCGATAGCTCTGTTTAGTGCTTTCCACATCAACCTCAGAATGACTAAATCCTCTCGTCAGGGTCTCTAACCCTCTGCGTCCCTGCTAGTGGTGTGCATTCACACCCTTTGAAGTGGCCTCACTCTGACCTAGTCACTCTGCTTGTCTCCAGATTGATCTGTCTGCACGTCCCCCCTAAAGGTCTCAATGCTCTCTTTGTTGCTTGACTCACCAAGGTTGCACATCATGAGAGAATGACCCCTAAGACCTCAAACCGCTGTTGTATTATATCTTAGAAAAGACTGCAACAGAAATCTTTGCAATCACACTCAATAAACCTATAATCCGGCAATTATTTTAGTTACATGGGACCGAGCATGACCTGTAAATTTTCCTGAAATTAATCAAATATTATCACTTGAAGATTCTTAACTTAAATATATATGTTAATAGTTGCCTTAAATATGATAAACAGCTATTTCATTTAGCCCGTTTAAGTCAAATTCTGAAAATAACAGTCTCATTAAAGTACCTCTTAGCTTAATCACACATCCACAGAGATATGCATGGTTTTTACACTAAAGTTTAAAGACATAGTTTAAAATTGTAAGAAATAATAAATCACAAATATATTTTTCACAGATATACTTCTGCATGTGTATGCATTCCTTCAAAGCAACGTTTTTAGTCATACATTATTTAGAGTGATTTCTTAGAGTAGAATAAAAAAAAACAAAAAAAACATTCAATTATGTACATTTGCATCGCTAGGGGCAAAAGTGATAAGGGGCTTAGCCCCAATGTCCCCTCCCAAAAAATGAAGTTCATACCTTATAAGCCTCCTTTCTCCTGATTTGCAATGTCTGATTATTCTTTGAAAAATTCAAATCTTTCAAATTTGCAAATATGATTTATTTAATAGTGTGAGTTGTTAGCTAATGTGATCCAACGCTACAAAAATGTTCACTTGAACAGTGATTAACTTAATGAATTTTTATATTCAATACCTTGCAAAAACATTCGAGAAAATGCCTAATATGAATGAATGCATCCAGCTATTGCTGTAGTTGAATGATTGAAAATAAGATTTGAATAAAACTAAAAAGGCTTTAACTAACCATTTACACAACTGCAACACTAAATAAATAATTGAACACAAAAGAAACTTTCATAAGAATACTGTGTGTGGTAATTTTAAGTACTTGAATAACCTAAATAAATGTTATACAACCTATTTTCAGGTGCAGCATACACCAAAATATTAGGGGCTTTTGACAAGTCCCCCTTTCGCAACACCACTGATTATGTACTTTATACTTATTCGCTGTTGAAATACATTCAAATGGAGGTTGTCATAATAAAACTGTTTAAATTTGATTTGATTTAATTTATTTATTACGAACAGAAAAATCATACACAAACACTAAACATAATACATTTCAACATGGTTTATAATGGAGTGGAATGAAGCAAAAGCGTATAAATTTTCAAGACAGATTAATTCAAACACTTGAATAAATGTATAACATGTATATTTACATTTATACGAATATGTATATTTATAATTGATTAAGTGACAAAATTGCAATGTACAAAACACATACAGTTGATATGTATTTCCATGGCGATGATTCAGTTATTTCCATCAACATACATCCATGTTATTATCTCGTTATAACAATGGTAAATTGCTTGAATATACATCTTGATCCCCTCTGAACTATGAAAGCTGGATTCCACCTTCACTAACTGCAAGTCAATTTATTCAAACACTTTAATAAAGATTTAAAATGTATATTTATATGTATATTTATATTTAATTCAGTAACAAATCAAAACACATACAGGTGATTTGTATTTTCATGGCAGTGATTTAAAGCGACACATTTCAGGAAGTTGTACTATTTCCTTCAACATACCTTATGATGTTTTTTTTTTTTTTTTAACTCGCTATAACACTGGTAAATTGCCTGAATATGCATCTTAATCACCTCTACACTCTCCATTACTGACCCTGACTCATTAAAGTTGGATCCCACCTTCACTAACTGCAAGTCAATTTAAATGTACTATGACATAATTGGCTAAAAATCTATGAAGTATTTTAATAAATAAGGAAGATTTAGGAAAGGTTTAATATGGGACAAAACATCATTGTTTCAAATTATGTCAAGACACTAAAAATAATGCAGAAAAACAGGACTGATCACTCTTGAATTCATATTTAAATCTACTATATGACATCCTGAGAACATGCTGTTCAACTTAGAACATGGAAACGAGGCAAGACAAAATTATAAAGAAACAGTTTGGGATATAGGTCAAAGTCAAGACGTCCTATTTTAGTTTCTGCATCAATTTAAATTGACAAAAGTCATTTTTTGTAATAACCATGTTTAATGTTTGGAATAGCTTTTGTGAAAATCACATTTAGGATGAAATAATGGCATGAAATCAGTCTTGTAAACACACTTGACAAAGTGTTTTGATATATAAACTGCTGTGTTATAGTGACTCTTTCTATAATGGCAAAAATGTATGTTATAATCTTTTGATGAAAAATAAAACCAAACATGACAAATTCTAATGTATGTCTAAACTAAAACTTGCAATAATGCATGGTTTAAAGCTTGAAAACCTCATATGTCATTATTATAGATTGTTCTATTTGACATTTTGTCTTTTGGTGCTACTGAACATGATAAATATATTTATTAAGATGCATGAGGTGGCAACAAATTGCATATCTTTGAATTTGACAGATTAATTCCATCATACTTTTTGTTGCTTTTTGTCCCATGTGTTAAGAATCGATGATAAATGACTGTTACATATGATGGCTGGAAAGGCCCGACACGCAAAGACAGGGTAATGTATTCTTCTTCCTATAGTTTTAGTGCTGCTGCTGCGTTGTCATAAACACATTTAGCACATCTCGGGGGGAAGGGCGGGGCCAGTCTTTCACCGGCTAATTGAAAGAGATAGACAAGCTTGTTTAATAGTACTTGGGGAGGGGAGGATGCTGACATTCCTTATATTAAATTGCAGTCCGTTGAGTGATTGAGGATTCTAATCCCGTCTAATGCACTCCTTGATACTTTCATGCTGAAATCTGTCGGCTTGAACACCGTCTCCCGCCCTGCACTTAATATCCTTTGAAAAGCTTTAAGGAATCAAGGGCAATAAATTATATCACGTGTATAAAATGCTCGATGATTTAGTGGGAGGAGTGTTGCATTTATTGCTCTCATCTCTATTATTTCATTTTGTCACATAATTAGATTTAATTATTCAGTTCCATCTCTAATCTCTGCTTCTCATTTCCCACTAAAATTAATAATGTGGCTGTTTTTTTTTTCTTCTTTTTTCTTGTGCGATTCACATATCAGTTGTTATATCTGCGGTGCTGCTTTTAGTCACATGATAGATCAGGGCTTCTCAAAGTCCGGACTCTGGTTCAGATCTAGACCGTTACAGTATTTAATCCGGACCCCACTCCATTTCGTTTTGCAAGACCATAGGTAAAGGATTTGTGATGAGGTGACTTGTCCCTGGCTGACAAACAGTGCTCAACATTCAAACATAATTCACTTACCAAAATTATCCAGAAAAGCTTGAGGCGATTCGGGTGCACACGTCCGCCATCAGCTCATTGGTTTTCACACACACACAAACGCATCCACAAACGCATTTCTTCATCGCCATCCATAACGCACGCTATAGTCACAAATACACGCATATACACATGTTGTCTGAGTGTTTAATGTTTTTGGTTTGTCCGTATCTAAGTGTTTTCAGTTATTGTTTGTTTAATTTTTACCGGTTGTTTGGTTTCCGTGTTTCTCCTTCATCTGTCTTCCTGGTTGCTCTTCCATCGGCCGGTCAAACAGAGCGCCTCCCAGCGGCCTGGCTAAATAGTGCCGGGTTCACTGTGGATTGCTCCAGAGCAACCGGAAGCAGACTAGTCCATTGTCCTCTAGAGAAAGGGGGGGAATGGGTTTATACTTTTCTTTATGTGTTTAAATGTTCATGTTTATATGTTTATATCTTTATATCTTGATCTATTTTAGTTAACATTGATTAATTGTGGATGTTTGGGGTTTAATGGTTTTTAAATAATAAACCGGAGAACATGTACTGATGTTTATACTTACCTTTTAATTAGGGTATGTTGGTCTGTGTTAAGGGGGTGGGGCTTCACCTTTAAAAGGCAGCCCCAAACAACAATTCGGGGTCAGTTCACCTGGCGAGCGAGCGAGCTACTGTGGTGCCGTAAGCGATCTGTAACTTGTATATTTTTATTGTGATTGTACATATATCGTTTTGTTTGTTGTTTATTTTTCTTTTATTTTTGTTTGTTTGCTACTTTGCTGGGTTTTGGGTTTCACTCTCGTACACTGTAAATAAACCATCACTTTACACGTTATATCAGCGAGTTGTGCCATCATTTTGAGGTTTTCTCATTTTTTTTATATCCTTTGAGAACCAACTACGAGCCTTCCTGGCTCGTAAACCTCACATTTGGTGTCAGAAGTGGGATGGCAACTCGCAAGACGTCTACGAGAGGCAGGAAGCCTAAAGCGGGGCTTCGTTCACAGACTGGAGCCCTTAGCAAGGAGGATGGGGCATGGGCGTCAGCTGAGTCTACGGAGACGGAGTTGGAGGAGGAACTTCCTCCCGTTCGACCCAAGTCCACATCACCGCAAGTCACAAAACCTGTTTCTTCTCCTGAAGCAAAGACTTCATCTACTGGAGGTGGGATGTATGCATTAATGAGGGACTTTCTTGACTCACAAGCAGAGCGGGAGCAGCGTTACCTAACAGAGCTACAGAGTTTTAAAGAGTCAATTCTGCAAGCGGTCCGGCCAGCTGAGGGGTCGAGTGAGTCAGAGAGTCCACGATTGAGGTTGCCAACGCCAACAGCACAACGACCCCCATCTTTCCAGAGAGATCGAGACTCGCCTACTGACCTGAGATATGGCAGCCAGCCAATAATGCGAACAGAGCCGAAGTTACCAGTCTTCCAGCAAGGGGAGGACATAGAGAACTTCCTGCGTCGGTTCGAACGACTAGCCAAAACCTGGAGGTGGCCAAAGGAGGAGTGGAGTTTCTGCTTGGTGCCACTGTTGACTGGGCAGGCACTTGAGGCGTACTTAGCCATGGACGAGGACCAAGCTGAGGTATATGAGGACCTGAGGGAGGCGTTGTTAGCAAAGTTCAACATCTCACCTGAAACCTACCGTCAGCGGTTCCGGGCTATGTCTACTCCAGCAGGAGAGTCGCCTACTGAAAGTTACCATCGGCTGCGAACCCTTTACCGGCGTTGGGTGAAACCTGACAGTCATTCCAAAGAGGAAATTGGTGAGACGATTGTCTTGGAGCAGTTACTCCGGGTCCTACCACATGAGGTGCGGATGTGGGTAAAGGAACACGAGCCAACAACAGGACTTGAGGCTGCAAAACTGGCACAGCAATATATTAATGCTCACCGAGGCATTCAGCGTTCTCAACCACTTAAAGGTACTGTTAAAAACTTTGTTGGTAATCGCACTGAACCTAAACAGAACTATGAACATGTTCCAGCACAGAACACTGACACTGGGAAGGGGTTGGTGTGCTTTCACTGCCAGCAGCCAGGGCACAAAGCTCTTGTGTGTCCTGTGCGTAAAGCTAAATTGACTGGATTTTGTTATGTTCCAAGGGAAGGGGACAGTGACAATATTACAGCTCACAAAGTGCAGTATGTGAAAGCTTCTGTGAATGGACATAATGTAAATGCCATGTTGGACACTGGTAGCTCAATGTCATTGATAAAGCGGAGTCATGTCACACATGTGCCTTATTCAACTATGGTGAATGTACAATGCGTTCACGGGGATGTAAAATCGTATCCACAAATTGAAGTGAATGTGGGGGTACAAGACCAATTGTATTTACTAAATGTTGCAGTTGTCGATGACCTACCTGCTGATATGATTTTGGGAAGAGATATACCAGTGTTAAGTGAACTGTTAAACATGAACTGTGATACAAAATTGCCTATAAATGTCGCACTGTCATGTCCGGTGGTAACACGGGCCCAAACAAAAACAGGTCTGCAGCCATTGCCTGACTTCCATGATAGTCTGTTGCAAGGCGGGACCAAAGGCCCCAAAAAAACACGCCGTCAAAAGCGGCTGGAAAAAGGGCTTGGTACTCCAGCCCCAGAAACACAAACTGAGGGTCTGGAAACTCATAGTTGGGAAATCCCAAAGGACATTGCTAGCCTGCAGAGGGCTGATAAAACATTGACTGGGTTATTTGCTAAGGCCAATGAGGACAAAATGGACTTATGTGGGGAGAAGTATGTTATAATTAATGATGTTTTGTACATGCAAACCTCTGAATCCACACGTTTGGTTGTCCCTACATGTTGTCGTCATGTGGTTCTGTCTGTAGCACATAACATACCGTGGGCAGGGCACCTTGCATTCCAAAAGACATATGCACGCATTAGTTCACGTTTCATATGGCCTTCCATGTATACTGATGTACAGAGTTATTGCACCACATGCCCCACCTGTCAAAAGACAAGCACTGTGCGTCACCAGGGTAAGGCCCCATTACTTCCTTTGCCTGTAATCTCTGTGCCGTTTCAGCGCATCGCGATGGATATCGTGGGCCCACTGGAGAGGAGTACATCTGGACATCAGTACATTCTGGTCATCAGTGACTATGCCACCAGGTACCCTGAGGCTTTCCCTCTGCGATCCATCACCACCGCCAAGGTAATCAATGCCCTAATACAGCTGTTCTCTAGAGTAGGAATACCCAATGAAATACTTACAGACCAAGGAACCAACTTTACTTCCCGACTGATGAAGATGATGCATCGTCAACTGGGCATCACTGCAATCAAAACTACCCCATACCACCCACAGACAGACGGATTAGTAGAGCGGTTCAATCAAACACTGAAGAACATGCTTCGCAAGTTTGTGTCAGAGATTCGAAAGAACTGGGAGACCACTTCGTCTGATGAGGTGACAGAGAAGGCAAAAGGTATTGTGCAATACGTCCTTGAGATGAGAGACCGTCTGGAGACCTACAGAGAGAAGGCCCAAGAGAACCTCAAGAAGGCCCAGAAGACACAGAAACTGTGGTACGACCAGAATGCCCGAACTCGTGAGCTGCTGCCAGGACAGAAGGTTTTGTTACTGCTTCCCACCTCGACGAATCAACTACTGGTGAAGTGGCAAGGGCCCTATACAGTACTTCGAAGACTGGGACCAGTAACATATGAAGTTCATCACCCTGATAAAGGCAAAGAAAAGCAAACGTATCACATTAATCTATTGAAGGAGTGGAAGGAGCCACCTAACAAGGAGACATCGTTGCTGATCAGGAAAGTGGAGGAGGTAGAGGAGGAGGATCTACTGGAGCAGAGAGGTGCAGAGCCGGCACAAACCACAGGAGTGGGGCTAAATCATCTGGAGGAAACCAAGCAAGCTGAGCTACATCACCTGATGAACCAGTATTCTGGGTTATTTCGTCAAAGGCCTGGACGAACGAACCTGGTGGAGCACCGAATCCAACTTGTTAATCAAATCCCCTCAAGACAGCGACCATACAGGGTTCCTGAAAGTCTGGTAAAACCACTCAAGACAGAAATTGAGACGATGATCGAGCTGGGAGTGATTGAGCCCTCAACAAGTGAATGGAGTAGCCCAGTCGTCATCGTTCCAAAAAAGGATGGTACCCTGCGGATATGCATCGACTTCCGGAAACTGAATGCACAGTCAAGGTTTGATGCGTATCCAATGCCACGTTTAGATGATTTGCTTGAGAGGATTGGCCAAGCAAAATATCTTACCACTTTGGACTTGTGTAAAGGCTACTGGCAAGTGCCCTTGGAAGAAAAGTCCAGACAGTATACAGCATTCTGTACACCCATGGGATTATACCACTTTAAGGTTCTACCTTTTGGGCTTCATGGGGCACCAGCCACTTTCCAGCGGCTAATGGATCAAGTACTAAGGGGATGTGAAGAGTGGTCTGCAGCCTACCTCGATGATGTAGTCATCTACAGCTCGTCCTGGGAAGATCATCTGCAACACCTAAAACAGACCCTAGACAAAATTCAAGCAGCAGGTTTGACCCTCAATGTCAGCAAGTGTGAGTGGGTGAAGGCACAAACCAATTACCTGGGATTTCGCCTAGGAAACGGAGAGTTGCGTCCTCAAGTGGATAAGGTGGAAGCAGTACAACACAGTCCAAGGCCAACAACACGGAAGGAAGTTCGGTCATTTCTTGGTTTGGTGGGTTGGTATCGGAGGTTCCTCCCTGACTTTTCAACCACTGCAGCCCCCTTAACCAACTTGCTGTGCAAACAAGCTAAAAATCCAATTCAGTGGACACAAGATTGTGAAAAGGCATTCACAACTTTAAAGAGACAATTATGTTCAGAACCTGTACTCAAGAGTCCAGACTTTACCCAGCCATTTACCGTCCAAGTGGATGCTTCTGCAGTAGGTGTCGGGGCAGTCCTCATGCAGGAAGATGCAGGACAAGAAAGACCGGTGGCATATATTAGCAGGAAGCTACTTCCACGAGAAACCCGGTATTCCACCGTGGAGAAAGAAGGACTGGCAATAAAGTGGGCATTGGAAAGTCTCCGGTACTACTTGTTGGGCCGAGAATTTACATTAGAGACAGACCACAGAGCACTAACCTGGATTCACAGCATGAAAGACCATAATGCCAGAGTAACCAGGTGGTATCTGTCTCTACAGCCATACCAGTTCAAGGTTGTCCATCGACCAGGATCCCAGAACAGGACAGCCGACTACCTTTCGAGGTACCCGACTGGCAGCCGGCTTGGAGAGGGGAAAGGTGGTGTGATGAGGTGACTTGTCCCTGGCTGACAAACAGTGCTCAACATTCAAACATAATTCACTTACCAAAATTATCCAGAAAAGCTTGAGGCGATTCGGGTGCACACGTCCGCCATCAGCTCATTGGTTTTCACACACACACAAACGCATCCACAAACGCATTTCTTCATCGCCATCCATAACGCACGCTATAGTCACAAATACACGCATATACACATGTTGTCTGAGTGTTTAATGTTTTTGGTTTGTCCGTATCTAAGTGTTTTCAGTTATTGTTTGTTTAATTTTTACCGGTTGTTTGGTTTCCGTGTTTCTCCTTCATCTGTCTTCCTGGTTGCTCTTCCATCGGCTGGTCAAACAGAGCGCCTCCCAGCGGCCTGGCTAAATAGTGCCGGGTTCACTGTGGATTGCTCCAGAGCAACCGGAAGCAGACTAGTCCATTGTCCTCTAGAGAAAGGGGGGGAATGGGTTTATACTTTTCTTTATGTGTTTAAATGTTCATGTTTATATGTTTATATCTTTATATCTTGATCTATTTTAGTTAACATTGATTAATTGTGGATGTTTGGGGTTTAATGGTTTTTAAATAATAAACCGGAGAACATGTACTGATGTTTATACTTACCTTTTAATTAGGGTATGTTGGTCTGTGTTAAGGGGGTGGGGCTTCACCTTTAAAAGGCAGCCCCAAACAACAATTCGGGGTCAGTTCACCTGGCGAGCGAGCGAGCTACTGTGGTGCCGTAAGCGATCTGTAACTTGTATATTTTTATTGTGATTGTACATATATCGTTTTGTTTGTTGTTTATTTTTCTTTTATTTTTGTTTGTTTGCTACTTTGCTGGGTTTTGGGTTTCACTCTCGTACACTGTAAATAAACCATCACTTTACACGTTATATCAGCGAGTTGTGCCATCATTTTGAGGTTTTCTCATTTTTTTTATATCCTTTGAGAACCAACTACGAGCCTTCCTGGCTCGTAAACCTCACAGGATTCAATTTGTGGATTTCCTTCATTGATAAATGCATAAATCTTGTAAATGAACAGTTTAGTTGCTAGTATTTCTGTTTATAAAAATATGCTTTAATGATTGGATGAATGGATAATTGCTTTAATGAATGGATGAATATATTGGTTTCATTGAAATGAAATCTTGATGAAGAGAATCGACAGTTCAAAGTTGAATAAGCAGATAAGTATGCGTTTATTTTGCCACAAGCCAGCACAAAGCCATTCTGCTTGATGCATGAGATAATTGGAGTTTTGTGAAAAATAGAAATGTGAAGCGCCACTATAAAACGAAAAACTCCATTGACAACTCGGACCAGATTAGAGGGGGATCCTTGTTGCTCGTTGCTGCTGTGTTTTTTAGTGTGACAGTGTGAAAGTGAAGTATGTTATGTGACTTACATTTTTACACACACGTAGTTGATTCTCTGTTAATCCACTAGGTCAGAAGCGGATTCTACTCTGTGTATGTTTGTTCCAGTGAGTGCAGTTGAGTAAGGGGTGTGTGATGCAAAAGTTATATATATATATATTTTATATTTTTTTTCTATTTACATATTTCTCTTTAGTTATTTAGAAGTGGGGAATTTGTTATATTCTTTGATTTGGCACCGCTTGTTTTCCTTCCCTCTATCAGGTTTGTATGTTTACTTCATATTGCATTTATTGTACACATTTGTAAATTTATTTCTGGGTGATTTAAATATTCTTTCACTTTATCTTTATTGTAATAAAGCGAACCACATTTTTTGCCACATCATTGTCTGAGTCGATACATAACAGCTAACATATCAGGGGAATTCTTAAAATATCGGGTTGTCATAATTGTGTTAAGCCCTTTTACATAACACAGACATTTTGAACGCCAGTATCCACAAAATACAGATGTAAGGACAGCAAAACTACAACACCTAAAGTTTTCATTACACACCATTTTTCACTTTTTTTTTTGGAGAGAGGTCTGGATGCAGACAGACCTGGTGCAGTTGGCCTTCATGTAATGCTAACAAATCTAACCCCACTCCTAACCCTACCCCTCACAGTGACGTCACTGGCTCCATTGAGTGCGTTGTGTCTCAATTGTCAATTGTATCATTTGAATCTCAATTGTCATTGACAATTATATCATCATGACTGCATCCAGATACTATTGGCCTACCTTTTGTTGTGTTTTGTACAAAACTTCTCTTATATTAGGGGTTTTGCCACATTTACATTGCATTTAATGTGTTTTGAATGCAAATGTCACTTTATTTAAAGAAAAATAAATAGTGTTGACTTGTGATGCACGTCACGGATGTTTATCAAAAACAAGTTATGTAATATCAGTTTCAGACCTTTGACCTTATTAAAAATTCACATTTGGACATTTTAATGTAGACATTGAGAACCCCAGCGATAGATAAGTGAAGTTTCACAAACCAATTTTTGAGAGGAGCACGTGATATAATTGACCGCAGCTGGTCTCTCATCTACAATCATTAGTTAGCCAATCAGAATTAATCCAAACTCACTATAAGTAGCCAAGCAAAAATTACTGCCTTATTTTCGTTTTCCAACGAAACCCCCCGTCCACCCCTTCTCCCCTTTTCTTTCTTAACCAAGGGGAGCTCTTGAGAACTACCTGATCTCGTACTCCCTTTACATGCTCAATCGACCAGGCGGAAGCCCTGGGCTCAATTATCTCCGAGCTTAGGGTTTTCTCCCGGGACAGCATGCTAAACCTGATAACATTTGTCAAACAATATCTAAGTGTGAACTCTTGAACTGAATGTAAACTTGAAAAGAAGAAAACATGTAAAAGAAAGCTTGAATGTATATTGAATGCAATTTATGTGCATTATCCCTTTGATTTTTGTATTTGAGTATTAATAATCACAAACAATGATATGCTGCAAAAATGCCCTCCACCTTTAAAATACATAAAAAAATGGAACTAATTGCCGAAGACAGAGTTAAGATATAAATAAATATACATGCAAAAACCATGTAAGAACTGCTATAAATTTCCTCTTGAATCATTCAACAGAACTTTACCAGCCCAAGGGGAAGCTATAACAAGCTGTTTCCCTTGAAGGTTGCCATGGCCTTCAGCATGGTAGCTCTGGGGATATCCTAATATATAAAAGATAATGAGAAATTCATATACCTATGGCATCAGTCACCAGACTCGGACCGATGCACCGGTGTCACCGATTAATTCCGGGGAGGTGCTATGTTTAAAACACTAATTTAAAATCCCCACTGGATACAGGATAATTAGGTCCTAATCAAGATATTGTGTTATCTGCGGGAGGCGTAAGCAGGGATTCGTGAAAATGCTGCCTGTAGTTGGGATTTAAGCGTAATTATACAGCCCGATGTTGGCTAAGGGGTGTAACGCAGCGTTTCATAAGATTCCAGGAAGTCTTTTTGCTTTCTCGTTCTTGTGAACTCTCCGTTCGGCCCATCTTTAGTTTAGCATCTCTGAACTCCGGCGCGTACCTTTCACCAAATCCCTTACTAATTGTTTCCGTCTCCTAGGTAGCAAGCCGGGGCTTTGATGTTCAAAACCCTCCTTCCTTACAAAGGAGGCTGGCTGTGGGAGCAGAGGAGGAGGCAGATGGGCCGCGACAGGATGCGGCGAACCTGACGTCTCTCTTCCCCTTTCAAGTGCTCTGGTTCAATCAGTCCTCACCACACAAGCTGTTGTGGAGCACCTTTGAAATCAGAACGTCTGCACAATAGTCTTGACTGCTAATGACTTCTTGTAAAGTTCCAAAGCCGCTCTGATTACCCACCCAAACAAGCGTCGATGAGCACGCATATGCTTGCGTGCGTGAACACACGTCTCTCGTCTCTCTGGCAACGCTCATAAAACCAACACGAGGACGCTAGTAAACAATTAATATGTTAATTCCGGGAGTCAATACCAGGCAATGGAGCAGGTGCGGGGTTGAGCGTAAAATAGAGTTTTATAAAACGCACCCTCCCTTTCCGCGCTATAGCGAAAATGGCAGTTTTGCTATAGGACCAATGCGAAGCCTCCCCCTCCAACTTCGCAGCTGACAGGAAAAGTCGGAGTGAACATTTTCTATAACCCCAAGCTACTGACCCAATGAACAAGCCCACCAAATGAGCTTTTTACACAAAGAAAGCTGCCCTGTCTAGATACCACTGCAGCGATTGGACTTCTTCCCCATTATAATAGGTATGACCTGTTTTCCATAAGACTCAGAGCGGCAACTTGACATATTTGATCTCTATGATTTGTGTGAAATGTGGTTCGGGTGCTGGAGCAGAAAATGTTCGCCCAGTTAATCAAATGGTAGGAGATTCTCAAGTGATTCATTAAAATTGCCCATCCAATTGGACCACAGCCATGTCAAACTGATACAGATAACAGGGCCAGGATTTCTGGCACAGTCTATGCACAGGAACACCAAGAGGGGGGGGGGGACAAAACTTCCTTGTTTACATAAAACTCTAAATAAACATTATCTGCAATCATATTTTGGGGGGGTTACCACCTGGGTCTCAAACTTTGTACACTGCATAATGTATTCAAAATAAAATATATTCCCTCTCAGTAAAAGCAGTACCTTTAAATGAGTTAAGCTGTCTTTGCCCATTATTATTTTTATCATTCAAAAATTTCATTCATTTTTAAATCGCTTTTCCTATGATGGGATGCTGGGTTGCTGGAGACTATCCAAGAGTTGCATGCTAGCCAGGCAAACAGTCTGGACGTATCACCAGTCCTGCATGTCTTCTAAATGGGAGAATATGTAAAGTCAACACAGTTACACAATATATTACAATATGTTTTGTTCAATCCAATCCATAGACTGTTAAATACATTAATCAATTAAATAACAATAATTGATGTGTTTACTTTTAGTGGTCATCTTCCACTAAAAAAGCATAACGAAATGATGTTGCCTGGGTGCTGTCAACTTTTGTATTTGGAAGTTATGATCAAACATGATTCATTTGAACCATTACCATACTTTAAAATGTGAAAAAAAAATAATAAATGTATTATTATTATTATTATTATTATTGTTGTTATTATTATTATTTTTATTATTATTATTATTATTATTATTATTATTATTATTATTATTTGACTGCAGCCTTATACCAGGGGGCAATCGATATGTTTCAACTTCCCTTTCAGGACGTGTGCCACACTTGATCTAATCTTAAGAGGACAACACTAATGGAATCTAAAAAGTTTTGAGCTTATCCACTTTTGACCACTTCCAGAGGCAGTCGAAAATGCATTAGACCGGATCGGTTTTGTAGTACAAACACTCATGTGGTAGAAATAGTGTAAAAAACACAATGTTCCCTGATTCTAACACAAAGCCAAACCTTTCTCTGCAATTTCGCAACTGTTAGAGCAGAAACAAAGCTGCTACTCTCTGCATACTTTTCAATTCTTTCTTATTCATATGTAAATTGCACAAGCTTATTTTGCAGCATACGACTGAAATGTCAAAACAAGTTCATAGATAAATAAAGTTATAATCTTTCCTGTTAATACCAAGACTAGGGCTGGCCAATATTGCAAAAAAAAAAAAATAAATAAAATTATCACAATATCATGTTTCATATCATTAGATATCAATAATTATTGAAAAATTTTAACAATCCATTTATGAATATTAGCATTTTTAACCACTTTATTTTAATTTACCAACATTACTTGGTCAAATAGCTTCAATAGTCAATATATATATATATATGTATATATATATATATGTATATATATATATATATATATATATGTATATATATATATATATATATATATATATATATATATATATATATATATACATATATATATATATATATATATATACATATATATATATATATATATATATATACATATATATATATATACACATATATATATATATATATATATATATATATATATATATATATATATATATATATATATATATACATATATATATACATATATATATATATACATATATATATATATACCTATATATATATACATATATATATATACACATATATATATATATATATATATATATATATATATATATATATATATATATATATATATATATATATATATATATATTCTAACAAAATATCTCATCTTTTTATAATAAAACAAATATAAGTGTTAAAGAGACACTTAAACCGGATTAATAACATCTTAAAGTGTGTGCAGTGGTAACGTGTAAATGTTGAACAATCAAAGCTTTAAAGTAGATCTACATCTGTAGGGTGTGAATATTAACGATACAGTAAACCTCAAACTCTGTAAACAAAACTAATAATGATAATCAAATCTGAACTTATAAGTAAAGGAAGCTAGTGGCTGGGATGCACAATAAAAGAAACCAAAAAGCCACTCTGACGACATCTTAACATCTTTTTTTTATTTACAATCTCTTCACTGCTGCTATACGGCACTTATTTTTGCATGTGCTGACCTAAAGTGCATATTCTGACCCATAGTGACAAGCACTTGCCCGTGGTTTCCTGGACCATTTACAATGGGCTTTACGCTCGTGCTCCCCTGGCATTTCTCGTAACTAGGCGACCATCAAGCGTTTTCTCAGAGAGATATAAACGGAGAAACCATTGCTGCAGTTCCGATGCAAGTTTTTAAAGAAAAGTATAAACAGCTGCAGTGTTTAAGTGAGCTGTATTTGTCTGAGGTAATTAGTCTGCCGTTTTTACTGCAATGTGTATATTCCAAATATAAAGTCAAGTAGATAAAGATAGAGTAGTAGTTAGTTCCACTTACATGAATCGCGGTGCGCGAGTTAAGTTGTTTTCAACTAGGTGCAGCTGGAAAATGTTTGCATTTCATGTTCGCAACATGTGTGTGTCACTTCCGTTCGTGGGTCATGCAAGTCGCACATTGGAAATGACAAACTGGCACCCTAAGCTTATAGGCATTGCATCCAAGATGCTCAGCAGCCACATTTTAATAAAACTATAGCCTTCATGCCGAAACTTTTTTAAATCGATATTGGTGTTTAGTCAATAAATATCGATACAGATTTCATCCCCCAGCCCTAAGCAGGACCAGAAAAATAGCAGAAACCAAAACCAAAAACATAGATGGATTAAAACAGGAGTAAAGGGGAATCTCCTGTGCTTACATGTGAACCGACTGACCAAAATACTTTTATAAACAAGGCCATAGAAAAACTTCCTTGTTCAGCAAGGCATCGACCCAGAGGGGAAATGTATGGTTCAACAGTGTGGTCTGAGGAAAAAAAAATTGTCCTAGACAGACTCCAAGTATCACCTCAACTGCAACATATTCATGTTTATGTTAAATAAAACAGTTTCAGAGTAGGTTTGATCTTATAATCCTGTTGCTATGACAACTCTGAGATGAACAAAACAGTCTAAGATCAGGTCAAATTGGTAACAAACCCGAGTTAACGCAGTCATTTCTGTACAAATAATAAGAATCCTCAGTCTGTTGATGTACTTAAGTCTGCACCATAAACTGTAAATAAAGGTAAACCAATCCAAAAAAACACCTGAAATTGCAATTTGTACAACTTCACAGCTCAAAGTAAATACTGATTTAAAAAAAAAATGAATGGAAGTGCTTTAACAAAAATGCGACCTTCAGTTCTCATTCCTTTCTTTTATCGGAAGTGCTTTACTCAACCCTCACATGTCTATTAAGGAAAGCAATAAAAAGCCTAGATGAGTTTATTTGCTGTGGTAATCAACATCATCCAGCATTTACTTAAGTGAAAGTATTGAAAACAGCCCACGTGAGTCAGACAGATGTAATCCAGATGTCTGTACTCTGAATTACACACGCACATATATACGCACCCAAAAAAAGGCTAATCTATGTCACTGTGAATGTGAAGAGTGAGCTATCGCTTTGCGGATCTGAAGGCAGCAGAGAGCGAATCAAACATGCAGATAGAAGGGCATAGTGTGGCACCTCAAATTGAGTGCCTTGAAAGTAGACTAATGCGTCAGGCTGCCTTGAAAGAGGAAGAGTGCAGTTCTTTCCATTCCTGAGCTTCAAGGACTCTCCTAAATTGGTTGGTGGGGCAAAGAAGAAGATAGGAATGTGTGCGAGCGTGCGTGAGTGTGTGAGAGAGAGAGCGAGATATGGGGAAAGAGGGAGAATAAAAGATAGAGAAAGAGTTACCTGCTGTACTCAGCTCTTGAGAGGTTCAAAATTCCAGTCTTAAGCTGATAACAGTGCCAACTCAAAGTGCTAGTCAAAAGGTCGAAAGTCTACCCTGTCAGGAGCCAGGAGAACTGTGCAAGGAGATCTGGGCCACAGGAAAGCCAGCAGCTGTTTCCATCAAAGCCATCTCTCATCTGAGTGGCTATCTTCCTCCTGCGCGAGGTCCAATAATTTCGGTATTCAAGCGTCCCCACCTCTACAATGGACAAGTGCTCTCAACACTTCAGATATGGTGGTGGGAAATGTAAAAGATCCTCCATCTCTTACCAATGGTTCAACAGCTTTAAAAGAAAGCCAGATACATGTAAACAATGGTACCTGACAATGGCTGACATGCAATTAAACAGCTTTTGTCACTGAGATTGTTTTCACAGTAAGCCAAAACTTGACATTTTAATTAAACATATTTCAAAAAAGAAAAGGATTAAAGATTTGTTGAACAAACAAATTGCAGTAGTTTATTTAATCAACTTCAGTAAGCAAACAATTATTTGAGCAAGTGCAATGCAGACTGCAAAAAACTTTGTGACTAATTGTGAGGAAAGTAAAAAAAAGTCACCTTATTAAAATTTAATCAAAATACAGAAACTTGCTGCCGAGCAGGATCTCACAGCTGAAATCAAATGTAACTATTTGACTTTATTGGTGCCCTGACAACTAATTAAAGGCAACAATAACAAGAACAACTAATGCAAATTTGTTGAAAGTAGCCTTAAATTAATGGATACTTCGACCAACTCAAAACTGATGAACAAATAGAGGGAGAAAGTCATTTCTAAACTGGAGAGATGATCAGCATCAGCATATATTAAAGACTACATTTACACAGAAATAAGTAATCAAATTATTTGCCTTAATCTAATTAAGACAATAATAAGATTAAGGTGTTTACATGAGTTGCTTTTTAAATGTTACTTTCATGATCCTGTTTTACATGTTATAGCATAATTCAATTAACGTCACTGCGTTACCGCGCTATCCACATTTCCTCAGGAGTTTCATGTAGTTTTGGAATTTTTTTTTTATAATTTGTCGTCTTAAACTCTAGTTTGGCACTTCCACTTTCATTAAGGAACATTTCATGCATGCCCCTGTGACAAACAAGATATTGGATGCGAGTATGAACTGCTGGAAAAGTGTTGTTTTACTGGAATTTCATACCGCATGCTGAATGGAAGAAAACAAAAACTCTGAATTTCACAATGCAGGTGTCTGTGGTTTTCACTGACTCGGTAGGTGCAAAGAATAGTGTCAAACAGCTGGGTTTGTGTGGAATATCCTGTCGCAGAGAAAACTCCTATTTATATTTATACATTATTTGTAATACAATTTTGTCATTAAATACAAGTCAGAACTGCACCTTTAAAACTCAAGCTCATGCACAGAACAACATGAGCATTTATAGAAAATAAACAAATGTAAATATCCCTTATTATGAGCCCTGTGGAGCGAGTTCTTACACCTCTATGATTAGTCACATGCTCAACAGAAAGGGCTGCGATTTGCTCTAACGTTCTGGCTCTGTTCACTGATGAGTAAAACAGATGTGGCTATCACAGTTGATCAATGATACATGCAGAGGAGAAAAGTCGCTTTGCAGACAAGTATCTCTATAACAGCCGAGAGTGGAGGAAATGTCAAGCCAACAGGTCAAACGGGCCACAGTGAGAGAGAGAGAAATGGAGTTTACTTTCATTTTCTCAATCCCAGTGAAACAGCTTCTGCTGTATGTCAGTGAAAGCACTCACCTCTCTCGCCACAGTATTCTACCGCAACGTAATAACAGGTTATGATCTATTACTGAACCGGTGCCAAATTGTCCACATCTGAATTGGCCCCCGCAATTTGTGCCACGCCACTGCGAAGAAACAATTAGTTTTGACACCCCTAACGGTAAGTTTGATTAAGGTGTTTTTATATGTCAGTACTGCACTTCAATAATGCGACTAAAATCTGCATACTCCAAGGATTAATTTGATTTCTCTTTAGTTCAATTATGACTGTAATTGGATTAAATTAATAAAAAATGGCTGCTTACATGGTAGAGTCTTAATCAGAATATTGTCTTAATCGCATTAAAATTGGATTATTGGTGTCCATGTAAACATACTCAATGTGTGCCTTTAGTTATAAAATAACAGTAAGGCAGACACCTTCACTCCTGGGCAAATAGGTGCTAATTTCTTAAAATGCAAGTATGCTTTGCAGACCTTAATTTTATTCAGTGCAAACAATGCATATATTGAGTGCAAATCATTATTTCATTAGCACCTTCATGTGCAATCACATTTGCTCTAGTCAATCTTTTCTAAGCTAGCCTACTGTCAGGTTATTTTGATCCAATTTTACATTGTTCACTTTGGAAGAAAAAAAGTTCTATCATTTCACAAAAGTAATAAACTTGAACATATATTCATACTCACTTCACAGAAAGTCAAAAGGTCTTTGGAAGTTTTTTTTTCTTTTTTTATCCTTTCGTAAATGTTACAAGTCATTCAGGTTTCTTTGCTATTTTCACCTGGTAAATAGATGTTCATGAGCAGAAGTTGTGTTCATATAAGGGAGTATCCATAGTAACAGTATACTGTTCAAGCACTTTTCATTAGGATCATTATCAGTTGGAACATTGACGTAACACGTATGACCATTATTTATAACTCTGTTCTAAAAGTGTATGACTTGTGTCTCTCAGAAAACCAGACATAAAATTGTACAGTTGGGAAAAAGTCCTATAATTTTCTTTTAAAAGGTCAGTTGACTCTTAAGAGACTAATAAAAAGAGTCAACTAAAAGAAAAACACTTTGAAAAATCTCCAACACTTTAGTTGGTTAATGGGATCAACATCTTAAGAAAGCATTTGTTTAAACATTCTGATCAAGTCATGCCTGTGATGGAGGCTGATTCTTCAAATAACTCATCATCAGACAAAACTTGATATGTTAAAATCAATGCCATTGTTACTGTCATATAATGCATTCAAACACTGAGGATTGAGGCTTCTCTGAAGCTGAAATTTATATTTGGTGTTGGACGAAAGGTGATTTACTGTAACTGACTTTAAATGTGGCATGGTTGTTGGTGCCAGACGAGCTGGTCTGAATATTTCAGAAAATGCTGAATTAAAGGGGTTTTCACGCACAACCATCTCTAGAATTTACAGAGAATGGTCTGAAAAAATGAGAAAATATCAAGTGAGCAGCAGTTCTGTAGGGATAAATGCCTTGTTGATGCAGAGGAGAATGGCCAGACTGGTTTGAGCTTGTAGAAAGACAACAAAAACTCAAATAAACACTTCCTACAACCGAGGTTAGCAAAAGAGCATCTCTGAATGCACAACATGTCGAACCTTGAGACAGATGGGCTACAGCACAGGAAGAACAGGAAACTGAGACTACAATTCGCTCACCAAAATTGGACAATAAAAGATTGTAAAAACTTTGCCTGGAGCCTTGCCTAGAGTCTTTTAGATGGTTCATATGAAATTTTGCATCAACAACATGAAAGCATTAATCCATCCTGCCTTGTATCAACAGTTCAGGTTGGTGGTGGTGTTGGTGTAATAGCGTGGGAGGTATTGTTGCTGACCATGCTTGTCCCTTTAAGAACACAGTGTTCCCATATTCTGATGGCTACTTCCAACAGGATAATGCACTATGTCATAAAGCATGAATCATCTCAGACTGTTGAACATGACAATGAGTTCACTGTACTCAAATGGCCTCCACGTTCACCAGAGCTTAATCCAATAGAGCACCTTTGGGATGTAGTGGAACGGGAGTTTTGCATCATGGATGTGCAGCTGACAAATCTGCAGCAACTGCATAATGCTATCATGTCAAAATGGACCAAAATCTCTGAGGAATATTTCCAGTACCTTGTTGGATCTATGCCACGAAGGACTAAGGCAGTTCTGAAATCAAAAGGGGGTCCAACCCAGTACTAGTAAGGTGTACCTAATAAAGTGGCCAGTGATTGTGCATCAGTCGCAACAGACTTGATCATCTAAACAATCAAAAAAAGTAAGTTTTTAGATAGGAAGGGTTAATAAAAACAGATATCCTAACAAACCATTTTAATTTTTCTTTTTTTTTTTGGAGAAATGAGGGACTGTGAAATGCATTTAGAGAAGATGAACTTTGCCTAATATTGGATGTAAGTAAACATATTATAGGACACTTCCAAAACAAAAATAGGCATTTTTTTAATATCACAACAGGGACACTTTCAAAAGCACCTATTTTCAATTGATTGATATGCTTATTTCCAGACTAAATATACAAGCGCACAAAGACAGATGTGCACACAGAGGGAGTGATTAAAATCTAATTATTTTCTTTCATTATCTTCAGAAAGATGGTGTCCAGAAGTCACAGAAAAGCATAATTCCTTTTTTGCCATTTTATATTTGCATAGAAGTAGAAAAACAATTAGACGCATGGGGATTAGACATATTAGCACTGTCCCTTGGAAATGAATTTATTACCTGGCAGCCCACTTAATTGATTTCGTGCCACTGCATCTCCTTTCTTGTCTTAAATCCCGATGCCGTCTGAATGTAAATACTCCCAAATTTGAGCAACTACCCGGAGTGTGAAAAAAAAAAAAGAAGCCGAGATCATTTTCGATCTGCACGAATGAATCAATATCTTCTCCAGCATGTGTCAATTGACGCCAACGTGCAGCTAGCAGTGAACCAGAGGGTGTGCGAAGGTGCTCATGGAGTCTTTAATGGAGTCTCAGAGGGATATAACGAGGAGCTCCTCGTACCTGTTTCAATTTGTGTTTACTAAGTAGGAACATGCACAACGAACAAAAGCCTTTGATAACGGAATCATCCCCGAGCCCCTATTTCCAGAGAAGAGTCTGTCTCGCTAACGACAACACGAGGTTAACAGCAAATTCAGAAATAATGTGCTATTTCCCTGTGGACCTCCCCCTGTCCTTTTCATTTTCTTTGTGCCTGAGGAGCGTTGTGGATGAGGGGGACAGATTCCTCACTAAGTCAACATGATGTGACTGCACTGCTGCCAGTGTTTGTGGCAGAGGATGGTCCGGGCTGCCCAGGGAAATTAAGTCTCTCATAGGTGCTGTTCGGATTGGTAATGGCCACCGGTGTGTGCCTGGAAAAACAAAAGCAAAAGCGGCGCCTCGCACTGACCACTGTTTTGAGAAACTGAAGGGTTGGTTGTTTGTATTGCTTCCTCAGAAAGACAAGACCGGAATGCACAAGTGGGAACTGTGATGGTGCATATGTACTTAAGAAATAATTTCACAAATCTCAGTATAATCGATAGGGCGTAGTTTCAAAAATACATTGATTGCTTTGTATTGACTTGTTCTGTAAAACACAAACCACATTTGCATTTTAAACTCATTGCAGCAGGGGCCAAAATGAACATTTTCCTTATGCAGAGGGGGGAAAAAATGCAGGAAAATGTTCAGCTAAACATTAGAATTAAATGGTGATTTACTAAACATTATAGGGAATTGCAATATAATGAATGATTTAACTCAAATTCTTAAAATCCAAATATTAAAATGAATAGCTTTACTCTGTGATGTAGAGCAGGGCTTTTCAAAGTGTGAAACTGCTAAAAACACTGTTTATATTTCAATAAAAAGGTAGTATTTTTTTTCCTTCTTACTTTCAATAAAAATGTAACATGTTGGACAGTATAGAGTTGAAGTCAACCCTCCCCCCCCAAACAAACCATTGGTATACAATAATTTGCCTAATTATCTAATCTGCCTAAGTAACCTAATCAACCTAGTTAAGCCATTAAATAGCCCTTTAAGCTGAATATAGTGTCTTGGAAAATATCTAGTAAAATATTATTCACTGTCATCATGGCAAAGATAAAATAAATTAGCTATTAGAAATGAGTTATTTAAACTATTATTGGGCTGCAACAACGAATCGATTAAATCGATAAAAATCGATTACTAAAAGCATTGGCAACGAATTTGCGAAGTAAACGGCCCCTCTTCATCTCTCGCGCACTGATACAGAGTTTAGTGCCTCAAGAAGACATAGGATGATGCGGAATAATCTCTACAGAATCCTACTTTTGTTCTGTTTTGAAGTGAGAACCATAGAGAACCTAGTGCTGGTGTTTGTGTCTGGCGCTGAGCTAGAGAAAGACAGCGGGTTAAAGTTGCTTTTGTTTTCGGTATTCCTGACACATTCAGTGATAGACGGCATTAACTCAGAAACCTCTTACCCTAAAAAGACCTAAACTGTGTTTCCTACAAAAAGACAAAAGCAGGTTAGGTATCACAGCTGTCTTTTTTTTTTTTTTTCGCTCGATATTACGAGCACTGCTCTGTTTAAGCGGTCGCAATATGCGATGTAGCAGAGAGAGCTTGCGCAGAGCAGAGCTCTCAGTATGGCACTGTCGGAAAAGTGCTTCTTATTTAAGAAAAAAATAAACAGGGGCGCTAATAATTCAGGGGGTATGTATATATATATATATATATATATATATATATATATATATATATATATATATATATATGTGTGTGTGTATATATATATTTTTTTTCAGCTAGTCATAGTTTTAACATTTAGAAACACAATTTATATGAGTTGCTGTTGTTACATTACATTGGTAATTCCAAATATTAAATTTAATAGTAAATTTCAAGAGATTTAATGTGTACATTTAAGAGATGATGATGTGTCATCAATATTCAAAGAGATTTACAAAAAAGGATTAAAAAAAACTGACTTTTCTGAATGTTTTGAAATACAACATTTGAACATAGTCTTTAGGTGTGGTAAATGTACTGTATTACTGGTGATGTACGTTTGGTTAATCAGTTACATAACCCAATGAAACATTACTTCATTCTACGTTTAACATTGACAAAAAAAAAAACTCTTATTTGAAACTTTAAATACCATAGACTAAATACACTTACCATTAAAAAAAAGATTTTAAAACAATAATAAAAAATTCTAAATCATAATGTATCTTTATAAGGACACATGTAAACTATTTCCACAAACCAAAGATAGAGATTTGCTTTAATCGAAATAGCATCCAGATTTAATTAAATAAAGCAAATAATAATCACTTTAATTAAATAATATCCAAGGCAGTGTGAAAAATGTAAAATTTTTATACTCGCAAGTTCAGAGTTCAAAACTGAGACTGGTATAAATCTGACTAGAGCTTAATTCACAAGTCTGAAGTCCACAACGGTGGTAATGAATGTCCTAGACCTTTATAAATACTGTATGTGCTTCCTGTGCCGAAAATGTGAACATTGCCTTTGTCATTTCCAGACGATTAAAACCAGATTCATATGGCGAAGAATTACATTAATGATTCCGCCTAATTATCCCGTGACTTGTCTAAATTAACACAATTAAGCACCATTTTCAGTGGGATCTCTGGATGAGATACACAAGTCATACTCCAAGACCAATTACGCCATTAGTGCCACCAGATGTTCACACAGCTGTATTCACACTGACAACAGCACAGAGGGTTAAATTAACTAGAGTAATTGAACAATAAAACTGGGCTGACGGAGTTCTTTGGAATAAATTAAAACATGGCTTTCAGAGAGATAATATCTCTAAAGAGAATTAGAGGAACGCATCAATTTTGCCTAGAACAGGACATAATGGCATATGCACACAACGAATCTGATATTTAACACTAACGAGCAGCATTTGTTTAGCTACAAGAACAGTTACAATATAGCAGTCATTCTGACCATTTATAAAAAAATGATTAATTGGATTTACTTAAAAAAAATTAAGGTTAGTGGCTGCAAACAATTTAATTGGGCTGAATTTAAACAATTAATTTTAGCTGAACATTACTAAATTTTGTTGGATTATATTCAACACATAATGCATTTGCATTTTTTTTTTTTTTAAGTGTACGAAATGGTATCAAATTTGTTATTTGTGTGTCATATTTATTTTTGGAGCTTCTCTAAAGAGATTTTAGAATGAAGATTCAATTCTCTGTTCAATTTTTCCTTTGTTCCATTCTTTATTTGTTTCTTTCTTTCTATTAGACAACATTTTGACTTTTGATCTATGCAAAGCACTTTTACAACTGGAAAAAAAAAAAAATGTGCAGTCACCAAATATGTCAGGGATTTGGGTTAGGAAAAGGAGTGAGAACTCAAGTACAAGAAACTGATGGGTTTATTAATAAAAAAAAACTTAACAAAAACAACCCTAAGGGGGAAAACATAAAAATACAAAAGACAGATTTGGCTGGGCTGGTAGAGAAGTTCAGGACAAGACACGGCAGGGACGTACAATGTATGACAAACTGTACTGTAAAAAATGCAAAACAAAACAAATTGATTAAGTTTACTTAACATTTTTAACAAATTTATATGAATTGAACCTAAAAAAATAAGTTCTCCCAATGAAATCTCAATAATTGTGATGTTTCAGCTCATTTTAATTAAGTTAATTAGTTTGAACAAGTAAAAAAAATAATAATAATAATTTTGAGTGTGGCACAGGACAGCAGGCAAGAGGAAGTTGTAAACAAGAGCAAAATGACAAACAAACAGGTGAACATAAACTGATAATGGGTTAACAAGGAGGGTGGAACTAGACAATAAACTGAGCATGTTACAAAGACACAACAAAAGCCATGTGCTCACCTAAAACAGGACTAGAACATGTAGCTAATGAGAACTCATTAACTGCATTCATATAAAGTGTAAAGACAGGCCACGTGCAACAAATAATAGCAACAGAACACAAGACACAAGTACACGATAAATAAAACACCTACCAAATGCTCACACATGCGACATGCATGTTCTAATCCCAGCTCCAACCAAAACCAAAACCAACTAGACTAAAGAACACCATGCAATGAACAAAACAACAAACACACCACGATGAAAGCACGAATCCCTGGACCTGGACCCTGCGTCAAGCTGGAGCATGCACAGTCCGAGCACAGCCAAGACGTCTCTCATACAAAGACCAAGACAGACAATAGCTACGTTTCCATCCACCTAATTTTATAGATGCGCATACATTTTAAAGATGCGTATAAAAAACATCTGCACATAATGGAGTAGAATAAACTTCAATAAGAAAAGATGCACGTAAACTGCGATGAAAACAATTTTACCAAACAAATTCCAGTATGTGCATTAAAAAAGGTCATGTGATTTTGTTATAAGAGATAATGTGATGATAAAAATGTGTTTGAATAGACAAAGCAGCAGGCTGGGCACACTGTAAACCATCCGAAATGTTGTTCTCGTCATCCTAAACTGCCTAAACTATTTTTGTATAATTGTTATATTATTAATTACCTCCAGAATTAAGAGCATCTGTGCTCTGGGTCTCATGCCTTCAAACGCCACCGCGCGTTCACTGTGTTTCAGAATTGCCTTCTGAGGACCAAGTCATTTATAAAATAATAAAAAAGATTGACACAGCTTTTCCTACTGCAGCAAATGTTATGTTTACTGTTAATATTTGGTGCCATATAATCAGGAAGTGACAATTTTGTTGGCTTTGACTTGATGGATGGAAACACTGCTGTATTTGTACATCTTTGATGCAATAATCCAGTTTTGCGCATAACGTTATTTCACATTTTTGGATGGAAACATAGCTAGCAAGAGCTGAGAGCTGAGAGAGAGAGAGAGAGAGACATAAAACAACAGCATGTGTAAACACAATCCACGTGCAACAAACAACGACAACACAGACAGAATGCAAGACATGAGTATACATGCTAAATAAAACACCTTCCATGCACTCACACATGCAACATGCAAGTTCTAATCCGCCAACCAAAACAAACAAGACTTAAGAACACCATGCCATGAACAAAACAACAAACACACCATGACGAAAGCCCGAGCATGCCCTGACCGTCCGCACCCATGTCAAGCAGGAGGCCCAAACGCAGCCAAGACGCTGCTCATACAAAGACAAACAATGACAGAAAATATGAGTGCTCCACCAGACAATACTCGAGTTGAGCACAACATACTAGACAGGACTAGTGTCAGGACTCCAAAACAAGAATTAACAAGAATGAAGTGGCAGAATCCTGCTAATATTATAGCTAATTACACATTAACATATTTTTACATTAATCTCTATCTTAAAAAATATATAAGTCTTAGAATATGACACCTAATAAACATTATAGACATTCAAATCAGCACATAGTAAAAACTTAATGCTTTAATAATATGCCATTTATAATCTGTACAGTTTATTTGACCATTTTGACCATTGGAGAAAAAATATTTCTGTCATCTTTTACATTTTGATAAAAATAGCAATATTAGATTAAATTATACATGCACTTAAGATAATTCAGGGTGCAACAGTTATAATAGGGCTGGGAGATTAATCGAAAAGTAACAGAAATCAACATTCAGAACCTATAATCTATCTTACTGAGCCAGGACAATTTTTTAACTACTTTTTCTACCGTGTGGAGTCACGTGACCCCGTTCTGTTAAGGCTGATTTATACTTATTATATTATTATTATGATATTATGCTTCTGCCAAGCGCACGCATACGGTCCGGCACAGCATTCGCATACACGTGCACCTCTTAAAAAAATTCACACATCACAAATGTTACAACTACACATTACTGTACAAAACTTGTCACAAAACCTGTCACTATATGTAATTTGTAAACTATGAGGGCAAAAACATAAATCATTTATTAATTTTAATAGAGTTAAAATGTTCAATAATAAAGATTTGGATTTTAGGCCAAATCCCAAAGTCCTGAATTATATGGGTAATATTTCAACATAGCAAAATGTAAAAACTAACCTTATTTCGACTGTACAATCTTGTTTCTGCAGTACTTAGTGTGGCTGCAGAAAAATATAGAATTGTGACACTTTGTAGTGTAAAATCAGCTTAAATTTCTTGTCTTATCTCATCCACATGGGGCTGAATATGGACTAGCAAACAACCAACTCCACAAAGAGGTGATTTTCACAGAAATAAAAACACTTTCGAAATTGGTACAACCAGAACTACCTCAAAACTTTCAAGCAATTCTCTGTAGTACTCAGTCAAGAAAGCTCAGAGGTTAATTGGCAATAAGTCACAGCGTATCAAGTTAGCTGCCACTTCATGTCAATTGCAGCGCAGTAGTTGACCCTTCTTTTCTAACTAAGTTAGCATCTTTCTTCAAGCAGAAACGACTCTATCAATTAGCAAGAACAATCCCACTGGAGGTGCAATCTGTAATAGATATGCACTTTTACACACCAACGGAAACACAGATTTTAAAACATTTAATTGAGAATGATTGGGTCATCTAATTAACCCAAACACTCATGGGCTTTAACAATTTGGCAAATTTTCTGCTTCAAGACTTTAAAGCTCTAAATACAGCTATATTAGTCGCTTCTAAACACCATTGGGCTTAATACACAATCCAGGAAGGTCCTAACATTTGGTACCATTTATTGACCATTACAGAGTTCACTAATGAACACAGAGGCCACACCATGGGCATTAGCAATATATTTGTGACAAATTTAAAGGCACAGTTCAGCAAAAACATGAAAATAAGCTTTTTATACTGCCATGCAAGATATATTTATGTGTTATAGATGAAAGTGTGGACCTTGATGTTATAAAATGTCTGGCACTTTAAAAATGAAAATAAAACACATAAAAAACATACAACAAAATTAATTCTCATGGCTACTGACAATTCACTAAGGTCTTATTCAGTGAATTGTCAGTCTTTTCATGAAACTCTTAAAGTCTCAGTTGACACTGACTTACACATTTTTGATTCATTCATTCATTCATTTTATTTTTGGCTTAGTTCCATTATTAATCCGGGGTCGCCACAGTGGAATGAACTGCCAACTTATCCAGCACATAATTTTTATGAAGTTAGTTATGAATGTAGTTAATAAAAATTTAGTTGTTCATTGTTAGTTCATGTAATAATAATAATAATAATAATAATAATAATTAAAAAAATAATAATAATAATTTTCCCAGTACTGGGTTGCAGCTGAAAGGGCATACGCTGTGTAAAACATATGCTGGATAAGTTGGCGGTTCATTCCACTTTGCTGATATCTGATGAATAAAAGGGACTAAGCCAAAGAAAAATGAATGAATGAGTAAATAATGATTCTTTATATAGTGCTTCTCTGGACACAAATATTCTCATCCACCACCAGTGTGCAGCATCCACTTGGATGATGTGACGGTAGCCATATTGTGCCAGACTGCACACCACACACCAGCTGATTAGTGGGGAGGAGACAGAGTGATGAAGCCAATTATGATGCAAGATGGTCAGGAGGCCATGATGGACAGAGGCCAGTGAGCAAATTTGGCCAGGATGCGAAGTTTAAACCACTTATCTTTTTCGAAGGATATCCTGGGAGAGTCAGGACCTCGATTTAACATCTCATCCGAAAGACTGTGCTTACTAAGCAGTATAAAGTCCCCATCAATATACTGGGGCTTTAGGATCTACACAGACCACAGGTTGAGCACCCCCTGCTGGTCTCAGCAACACCACTTCTAGCAACAACCTAGTTTTCCCATGTGGTCTTACATCCAGGTACTGACCAGACACAGCACTGCTTAGCTTCAGTGGGCGACCATGTGTGAGTTGCAGAGAGCTAGCTGCCGGTGCATTAACTAATGCTAACAAGCATGAATTTGGACATTAATAAGGCATTAGTAAACATTGAACTATGATAAATAAAAGTTGTGCAAGTATTGTTTATAATTAGTTCATTCTAATAAATGCAGTAACTAACATTAACTAATAATAAAACCTTATTGTAAGGTGTTATTTGTGTTGTTTTTATTTGTTAACTTTTACTCATCACTTTGGAGCCTTAACAAACTAATCAAACTAATAATAATAATAAATAACTATATTATTTTATAACAGGCGTAATGCAGAGGACAAATTCAAAAACATTCTCACCAAAACAGCAGATAAGTGTCACAATCACCAGCGATCGTAACTCCTAAGATCGCTGGATCTCACTCACAATAACTTATGGACTACAAATCTGCCATTCATGGACTACATTTTCCTACATGCACTCCGCTCACACACACACATACTTCCTCATTCTTACTGATTACACTTGCACCACCTAAGGATTGTCAAAAACTTATTACACACACTATTTAAACAGCACACTCACTCATTCCCATTGCTGAGTCTTGTTATCTGTAAAGTGACATTTCAACGCATTTTCCTAGTCTTGTTTCTCTGTGTTTTGACCTTAGCCCTGCTTGTCTTTTTGTCCCTGTCTGCCACCTGCCTTCCAACCTCTCGCCTGATCCTTTGACTATGATTCTGGACTGCCTTCATATATCTGCTGCACCCGTGTTGACCATTGCTTGCCTGACTCCGAATAAACCTGCATGTGGATCCTCACCTCAGTTGTCTGTGTCACTCCCGGTGTTACAATAAGAAGACGCAGGCAATTTCATTGTGTATTCAAAACATGATGCGTCTGTATATAGTTGTTTAAACCTGTTTAAAATGCATGCAGATAAAAGACAATTTCTCAAGCAATCTATAATTTGATTTGATATGTATATACACTCCTACTGATTGCCGGAAGTCATAGGGACAAAATCCTTTTTGTTGCTGTCTAATGTGAGATATAGCCCATATGGGAGGGATGACAGGTGTAAAGTTAGAATAAACAGAACAATCTGTTCCACACTTTTCTGCTGATTGAGTTTTGACTGTCTTTACCTTTGACTGGAGTTGAATGTATTAAATCAGAGCTAGCAGAGTAACCACACTTTAAAAAGATAGTTCACCCAATAATGAAAATTCTGACATCATTTACATTACATTCAGTTGCTCCAAACTTGTACGAGTTCCCATCTCTCCTTAACACGAAAGAAGAAATAACAAAAAGATTATATTAGTAACCCGCCAGTAGATGTTACCCATTAGCCTCCATACTATTTTTTCCCCTACTATAATCAATGGGCATATTAGAGAAAGAAGGATTAACTTATCATCACATACAGCCTAAATTATTAGTTGACCCACTCAGGACAAGCGTATTAAGGAAGATACACCATAATCATCATTCAACTCCAAATAAGTTAACTGTGAACACAAGACATTCTCGATGCAACTTTGAATTCACAAGGCACTATGGAAATTTAATGAAAGGGTGTTTCATGATCCATTTTACTCCTTTGCTTGATTTCAAGTTACGTTATTAGTGCACATTGTGCATAGTGGTTTTCTACCATCCCACAGGTGGGACATTTTTAGTGCATCGTTACTTAGTTACACTGTACTGTAGAATTTATGGTAGTTTGCTAGTAACTTACTTTAAACCAATTACAAAAAAATAAAATAATAATATTAATAAATAAATAAATACTGTACTTACATTTACAGCACCATTTACATTGCTGTATATGTATTTACAGAATTTCATGTCCTACCTGACAAGTCTTGTCGCCTATACAAGTTTTGCGAACAACATGTAATAATTTGACTTTTAGTCATTTGGTATCAGAAATGGTTTATATGAAAGGCAAACGCCTCTAGATTTTACTTATTTTACCAAAATAAAATATGATCATGCCTTGGTTTTTAATTATTTAATTAAGACAGTAAGGTCTGATTTTGCTCAGACAAAAGTCTTGTCACTTAACAGAACCAATGTACAGTTTAGAATATAAAGTCATGGTCCAGTGGAAAAATAATTAATATTGGTTATGATTTTCATGGGCTCGGATGACTGGATCTATACAACTTTACAATGACTTAAATAACTTATTAATAAAGTCATCTGGAATGGAATGGCTTTGGAATGGATTTATCTTCATATCCTCATCTTGCCTCCTTCTTCATATTACCCCAGACATGCTCAATAATGCTCAATAATGAGTGGGCTGGCCAAACCTGGAGCAAGTTGACCTGCTTTGCTCTCAGAAACTTTAATGTGGAGGCTGAAGTATGAGAAGAAGCACTATCCTGCTGAAGAATGTTCCCTCTCCTGTGGTTTGAAATGTAAAACCACTCGAACTGCGCCATTCTGAATGTAACCTCAAACCATGATTTTCCTTTACCAAACTTGACTGTTTTCTATGAGAATTTTAGGTCCATGCAGGTTTTAATAGTAGTTCTGTAGTATGTGTGATGATTGGGATGCAGTTCAACAGATGATTCATTAGAAAAATCTACCTTGTGCCACTTTTCCAAATGATCAACTAGAAGTCAAGTTACTATTTGTTGCTCTTACAACTGGGATTAACGACAAGACTTTTGTCAGGTAGAGTAAAATATACAGTAATTTTCACAATGCAACTTTAAAATAAGTTAACATACTGCATCAATGTCCTACAGTAAAATACAGTTCATTTTGCAGTTACAAAAATCGCTAACAGTGTGAATAAATCATTCATTCATTTTCTTTTCAGCTTAGTCCCTTTATTAATCATGGGTCACCACAGCGGAATGAACCGCCAACTTATCCAGCATATGTTTTACGCAGCGGATGCCCTTCCAGCCGCAACTCATCTCTGGGAAAGATTGTAAATATAAACATACAAATAACAAAATAAACCCTCATCATTTAGCCTTTAATTATTGGCCATCTATAAAAAATTATTTTAAAAGGAAGCAAAAACAAAGAAACAATACAGTTAATGTAATAATATTGTGTCTATAAGATTTGCCATTGTGTTCCTGGCAAAACATGTCAATGACTAGCTACAATAAAAATGTTATTACCTTTGTAAAATTTAAATATCAACATGGTAGAAAAATATTAGACATTTGACATTAATAGTTTTGATTATAATCCAGCACCATTTGTTTAAGAAAACATTTCTGTTTACTAACTCATAAGGACATAATCAGCCCATATCTGGCATAAAAAATTAATATGGATGCATTTGAGTCTTCTCAGACATACTCCATTTATTGAAGGAAATGAGATTAAGCCGGATGATAGAGATACTGTATCTTGTATCTTCCAGTAATGGAGCAAACTTATCCCATATTTCCCGATTTTACACTAAACTGAGCTAAAGCCCAATGTGGTACACAATTTCCCTGCAACTCCTTCATCACACATAAAGTGGGTTTCTGTGACACGTGAAAACATATGGCCGACCCGGATGACAGAAAATAGATGATCAAATGGTGTCAAATACCCTGGAAACGATGGGTGCAGTTTAGGGGCCATTTTCGAGAAAAGTAGAGAAGATAGATAGTCTTTGAAAATGACTGGAAATGATGGCCTGAAATCAAAAGATTCAACTCTCTGCACATCAAACATCATACCAAAATCTGAACTGACGCAAGGAGAAGAATTCACTTTGCCTGACCTTTTATCTAGGAAACCTGCTGCAGAATTATTTATGCAGTTGTATCTGATGTGTGTTTTAGACAGGGATGCCACGCAACTGCCTTTGAAGGAAGTAAATGTGACTCCATCACGCATCTACAGCTGTAAAGTGTCTGAAATTATGCTCTCAGCTAAAGTTCAGCATAGATGTGAAGGTGATTTTCTCTAGCTAACAGCGTTTGATACACTGAATCATTTTTAATCAGGATGTTGCACGTGGGTCAATGTCAAATAACAGTCTACAATAATAATTGGTAAAATCTCAGCTAATCTTGCAATGTCGAAAAAAGTAAATGATCACAATTTAATTCTTATACACTTTAAAACACTCTTAAGAAATATATATTGGATTTCTTATATATATATATATTTTACAAGGTTTATATTTCTAAAAAACAAAACAAAATGTGTTTCAAGTTTCAGAATTCCACACTTCTCTGTTAGTCCAACAGCAAAAAAAAAAAAAAAAAAAAAAAGGTTTCACAGATAATTAATTTAGATAATCACTTTTATTACTGTTTTAGTAAAAACATGATGTGGCATAAATAACAAGCAGGGCTTTACATTAACTTTTTTGATCACCTGCCACTGTGGCTAGTAGATTTCCAACATTACTAGCCACTTGCCATTTTCACAAGCCATAATTTTGTTGTTTGGAAAATATATTTTATATAAATAAATGTGACTTTGACATGCTAAAATGACTTGATTTAGATGTTGTGTTGTCCCAGATCAGCAGTTACTACACACAAATGGTTGGTTAATCTCATATTAAAGAAATGTTATTGTAAAGGATGATAATTAAACTATATTAACAAAAATAACTGTAAGCAAAAGATAGCAGGTAAAAACATACCACGAGTGATAATGAAAGGATGATAACGTGCCTGAGAATAATTAAAACGAAAGCAGTGACTGCTGCTGTTGCTTACAAATATATATATATATATATATATATATATATATATATATATATATATATATATATATATATATATATATATATATATATATAATTTTTTTAATTTTTTTTTTTATATTGAGATCTAAAAAGCAGCAGGACTGTGGGTACACGAGCATCGTTTTTTTGTCTAGTTTTATTCAAAGAGAACCGATCGCAAGTGAACGGAAAAAAAAACGCAAGTTAACAGGAGTGCGCGCGCTTTAAACAATCGCGCGCATCACATCACCTGTGCGCGCGATTGTAATCAGAGTAATCATCCTCTCATACGGTATTCACCTGCTTTGTCTCGCGCGAACACAGTTATTGTTTTCAGTCATGCTGCTTCTTGATTCTAAGATTACATTTGCACGCATATTGGGCCATCCCTATTGTCGAACCCTGCTTTAAGAAAACTACAATGTAAAAATGATTTCCAACCTGCCAAAGTGGCTAGTGGGAGCGGCTGTCTTACCCGCCAAAGCTGAAATCTACCCGCGTTTGGCGGGTTGGCCGGTGTTAATGTAAAGTCCTGATAACAAGCTATACTGTATGTTTATCATGATGTAACAAGTAACACTTCTTACAAACTATTTACAATATACTGAATAGATTTATCCAATTATTAGTAATTGCATTATGAAACCTGACATTTTTATCCCCCCATTCAAACTCAATTACCTTAGCAGGTTTTTACTTACTAAAAATATTGAACAATAAATGTATGAATGTAACAAACAACTCTTAATTCATGCCTTCTTTACACAAAACCTTCTTATTAGAAATTTTTTATAATCAAGACCTATACATATAAATGTTTCATAGCTGGAAAATGCTTCAATTTTGTAACAACTTCAACACTGAACAACAAAATAAAGTAAAACCTAGCTATAAATATAAATAAAACAAATAAAGATGATTAATTACCACACCGCCGCAGGATGGAGTAACCTTGACACATGAGGTGTAGGTTTTACAGGTGCCATTTCTCAACACTGAAACATTTCAACAGAATTAAACATATTATGATGGATCTGTATATGCAAAACCTGTTGTCCAATCATAGCAGCGGGCGGGCATTTACTACAGACGCAGAAGCAAAATCTTCTGAATAGAGGGTACAAAACAGCCTGAATTATGCATGAATTACATTTTCATGTAAGCTATTAAACTATATTATTATAAGTAGTCCTCAATCCTCAATTGCTATTTATTGTACACTGCAATATATCTTTATTTATACAACAGTTCTTTCTGGTTCTTGAATCAGATTGGCTGTTAGCTGTGCAATATTCTGCAAAAAACAGCACTTGCACACCCTTTACCCTTCACCCTTGTGTATTAATCCACCAACATACAGTAACAAGCAGAGGACACTCCACAGTTTGAAATGTATTGCAGCTTTTGGACAATATAATGTACTTTTGATAGGGTACTCCCGAGATCCTCCAAATAAAATTCAAGGCTTTTTAAGACCTTTTTAATACCATTTCAAATGAAATTCATTGCCAACTTCGTACCTATTCCTACAGAAGTATGAGGGAAAAATGTAAATATAATTTGTAAGTATAATTTTTTAACCCTAGAAAATTATTTTGAACAAGTGACTATTTAAATTGAATAAAACATTTTAACCAAATTGTCAGTTGTTTAATACATATGCAACAGCCTAACACACATTTGATTTTAATAAACAAATAAATTTGAACTTGGTGTTGAACACTATAGCCTTCGCAGCTCTGCTGCCTTGGCTGCAATTTTTTTTCGTCCAGACTCTCAAGTCCTGTCAACTTCTGCTTGTGCTTTTTTCTCAACTTGCTTGCCGTAGAGTTGGTGTTGAGCCACAGTAATATAGGATGTTCCTTGGCTGTGGTGGCAATGCTTCTACTGTAGAAATTAGAAGTGTGAACATACACCGATCTCACGCTTCGGTCTGGTTCCGATTATCATGCCATCGATTCGATTCAATTCGATATTTCGGTGCATCTCGGTGCATACACAGTTTTATATTTGGGCGGGGGGCTGTCTGTATAAACAGACACACACATAGACACACATATGCGCGCACGCTTGCTCATTTAGGATTACCGATTGAGCATAGTTTCTGCGTTTTTAAGTAGTTGGAGCATTGTAAATACTCGGGCTCGCCCCCCTCCCTAAACTATGGCGACACACTTTCTGCTATGATGTGGAGTGCGAGATGCACTCAACGTTACGCTGCATGAATTTTTTAATTAGCCTACATTAGTAACAGTTAATTTTTTTTTACGGTATGAACTTTAATCCTAGGAAAGGCAAAAATATACAAATAAAATAAGACCTTTGTAATGAAATCCAAGACTTTGCATACCAAATTCAAGGCTATTAAGGCTTTAATTTGAGATGATCACATTTAAGACTTTTTCAATGCTTATAAGGCCCTGCGGATACTCTGTTTGAGGCTTTTTTAGATGAGTATGTATTTGTTTAAATTGCAACTATGCTGTTTACTTATAAAGATAGAGCCTATTTTAAAATATTTATAATTTAGGAACATCGGATTTAGTGCATCAGTTGCCATCAGTCTGTCTGACCAGACCAAAGAACGTGACGTTTGATGTTCTGCCACAAGGTGGCGACAGAGACTGCATAATAAGTGCTTAGGGGAAAAAAAACAGGATTTTTTCAGCGTAAGATTCAAACTACAGCTGAACAAATCATTATAAATCAGGTAAGTGACATTCTTAGTCAATCTCTCTCTTTTGTATTCTGTATTGCTGTATTCATACCACAGAAACTGGTAGTGTTTGCTTTGCTCCGATTTTTCGAGGTTAATACTGAAAAATACTGAAAAATCTCCGTAGACTGATGGCATTTCATGCCGTCCAACCTAATAATCCTAAAATGTGAGCAAAAATGATCTGTTTTGACATAACTTAAGGCATAATGCTAGAGAATCATTCAAATACCAGCTCTAAAGTGACGTTGGTAAATAAGCAACAGTTTCTGCTATTCTGACCATCATCTGCATGTGATTGAGTGGAAGAAGAAAGAAGTTCCTCATACAAAAGGGTTTTTGAGAGATGTGTTTGATTTTCTTTTTTATACATGATTATCCTGTTAAACTGTGTATAATCACAATATCACACTAGTGACAGTGCGATATGGCTGTATATTGGCTCTGTTAATGCCCCATTAACCAGGGGGTTTAGCGTCAACACTTACTAGAGGGCGTGTTTGAAGTTGGGGCCGACGCGATCATCGTAGCATCATCAGCAAATGAAATTAGTCAGCAAGTTATTAGTCGGCTACTGTCTGAGCTGGTGTATTTGCATACAGCGATCTGATTGGCTGATGCTTCCATAATGCAGTTCACCAATGCCTGGCATCACCCATTCAAAGAGAATGTGGAGCGTTGAACCTGACGCCACGTATGAATGGGGCGTAAGGCACTTGGCCTGACGCCTCGAGCCAACGCACCCCTCCCACCAGTGCTGATATACAGCAATATGGCACTGCTACTCTTGTACTGCTTATAAAAATCATTATAAGAATTACATCTCATAGACCCATATAGCAGTTTTGACCATCACAAACGTATGCCAAAACCAACTTTTCTTGACAAAAATCCCACAATCTTAACCGGGTGCAGTCTCTAGAGTTTACATTGTATGGCCGTCTTTATTGAGCATTTTTGGACCCATCCCTCACTGTCTTTTCAGTCTGACAACGATAACACCAGCACACGAGTATGAATGTGTCATTTTTCAAGGCACACAAAACCTATGGCACTCAAACCTTTCATTTCTCCTGACTCAAAGGCAAGCGAGGAAGGCCCTGTTTGATAACGGCAATTCTAGAAAGGTCACAGGCGTCAAGAAAATAGGAAGAATGAGCCAGGAGGTTTTAAAGTTGTATTAATGAGAACCCCTTGCTGGCACATGCCTCTGAGGTCAGACCATCACCTAAAATGATAAAGATTTATCATGGGAAGGCAAGCTGGTCAAAGCTTCCTCTTATCTTATGCCATCCCTTTATGAAAGCAGCCACTGTCAGGACCCTTGGTGGATGAAAGCTTCTCCTACGCTGCAACAGACCTCACAGTAAAAGAGAAACATCCAATAAGTCTGTAAATATTTGATGCAATATATTTTGTACTCTTTGAGGATTTTTAAGGCATGCGAGAAAGCTGGACTTTGAAGATCTACTCTGAAGAGGTGACTTACTGTATATAAAACAGGAAATGGCTTAAAATAATAAACACATGGTCTTTTTGCTAGTTTCTGATTTAGGAAAAAAAACACCTGAGCACTGAGCAGAGGATGTAGACATAGGGAAGACTGTATATGATTCCATCTTTAATAATATCAGCCTAACTTTTGTGGATACTATGGATGTGCTTTTTGGATATTTCTAAAAGAGAAATTAATCTGATCACTAAGAGACCCTGTGACTACCATATAAGAACGAATATGAATAACAACCAGATCAATATAAGCAAAGACTACAGAATACACAAGACATGTCACTTGTATAGTTTTGAATGGAAAAAATGTGTAATGGCTAATATGGCGAAGGAAGCCCCGCTTACTAGTACATGAGTCAATCATCAATCGCTGTAATCCAGCGAATACTTGCTTCACAGACATAAGAATATATCCAAATAAAGCTTGAAATCAGTAGTTTTATATGACCAACTGTACCTAAATACACAAGTTTTTTAGCTTTATAATCTGTAAATGAACGCGCTGTACAGTCCATCCTGTCAAACGCACATCACATAACAGCAACTGGTCGAATGCCCTCAAACTTGTAAACAAAGAGTTGCTGTCTTTTCTAGAAGAGATTCGTCATCGACATAAAGTTGTGAATTACTTCCGAAGACCAGTAAAAACTGAGAAAGCATTATGCAGAGGATGGTGAAATGTAAAACGGCTATAAAAGAGACTGATGTCGTGATCTGGTTTCTTTAGAGGGCATATGTGCTAAAGCTTAACAATTAATCGTAAAAAGATTGCGATCTCGATTCAACCCCCTTGGCGATCTTGATGTGGCCGCACAAGTCTTCATTGACTTACAAACATTGTTCAGCAACGTGGACACCTCCAAATGGTGTTGAAAGAGGCACATGCTGTATTTATAATATATGATTCACCCCAAAAATGTAGTTTCTGTCTTCATGTAATGTCTTTGCGACCGCAAAATCACACGTGACGTGAGCTGACCGGCAGCTGTTACCACAGAGACAAGATGTGCAGCACCTGAAACTATGGACACTGGAAGCCTGTGCTGGCATTTCTCCTGCAGTGATGCTATCGGTGTGTGAAGAGTGGGAGAAGAGGGTTGCATTGACAATCCAACACAATGGGCAGCACATAGAACACATTTTAAAAGTGTTCAGAAACTTGTAAATACCTCATGAAAGAATAAAGTTATGTTAAAACCAAGCACACCATTGTTTTTCTTGTAAAATTCCCAATAAGTTTAATGTGTGAAATGACCCTCTTCCTTGGTATGTTTGATGGTATGCTTAAATGTGTCTTTTGTTAATTCATATTTATTAAAAAAAATTGTAAAGAATATGTTCTGCAATCTTCGGTATAAGTGTGCACTTAGTATAAAATGCAGGTTTGAATAAATTTTCTCAAACACATGTCTCAGATTTCCGTCTGTGCTTTGTTTAAACTGATGTTAATCAATTTAAACAAATTAACTTTTGTGATAATGAATGAATCATAATTTAAACTGTTCATTTAAAAAATATGAACTGATTCCTTCTTAAACTGAACAAGTTGCTTAATCAAATACATCCAGGTGGGTAAAATTCTATATTTCAATGTAAAGTTTCATGTGGGAAACAAAGCGAATCTTTCATTTTATAATTCTTCCATTGCCACGTCCATTTAGGGGTTCTCCATAAAATCTCAGTGTTAAAATATTTGTTATAAGCTTACTGTGGCGAAAAGATAAAATAGATTTCCCTTCTATACTGTGCAGATTAATTTCTATGATAAAGTACTGGGGGCTTAAAAAAGTCATTTATGGTACAAGTGAGAGCAGATTTATGGAAATATTTACAATTCAAGCGGCTTTCATCACACCACAGGAGAGGCATCGCATGGATTGATTTGATCTATAATCAGCAACCACATGGAGACCATGGGAATCTGATGAATTTCTAATACATGTTGCAAGCAGACTTGAATCATTCAACATCAGAGTTAGGGAAAAAACAGTATCAATATTAGGAGCAATTTGATTAAAATAACACATGCAATACAACTCTCCTCCTATTGGTCAGAGACAAGTGCCCCTGTTTACGCAAAAATTCTGTCATCAGTTAACAATCACAACACAAAATCAACAGGGTTTAGGTTGGGACTTGTAAGCTGTCATCTTTATCACTTTTCCAGCAACAAATAAAGGCTTTTTCTATACAGTATGTGCTTTGAACAAGCATTTTTTAATAAGGCATTCCACTTTACTTTAGCTTAGCACAGAATTCATTTTAAGAGGCATCAAACATGGTAAACCAAACACACTGCAGTTTTCAATCAATGTTTGTTAAACCTCATCATACACTATGACAAAGCATGGACTTTGTTCAGCCCTGACAAAACATTACAAACCATTTTTTAAAAGGAAACAGTGGTGCATTGAACACCCTGTACTGATGAAGCAAGCGTTGCAACTGTGACAGATGAGGAATCCTTTCTTTGTGTTATTTTTGATGAATTTTCAGGGGTGGCTGAAATAACTCTACATTACAGTCACTGTCCTTGCTATTCAGAATAAAAGACATCTCCACCAAGTAAAGGAAAGTGGAAACCAATTACTGTGATCCAAATGTGTCCTTTCATTTCAGGATGGAAAATAAAGATTTTAGTTCATTTTTAAACATTGCAATCTACTTACTTCCAACACTTGTTATGATCTTTATGGCCTTATTATTTTTATTGTGAGCATTAGGCTTAGCATTATTAGTGATTCCTGTTGTACAAGGATATTGAAGATATCATTACATACTGTAATCAAAGAAGTATAGAAAATAGTGAAAGTTTTACTCGATAAAACAATACCTAAATATATACACTCACTGGCCACTTTATTAGGTTACTAGTACTGGGTTGAACCCACTTTTGCCTAGAGAAGTGCCTTAATTCTTTGTGGCACGCATTCAAAGGTGTTGAAAATATTCCTCTGAGATTTTGGTCCATATTGACATGATAGCATCACACAGTTGCTGCAGATTTGTCGGCTGCACATCCATGATGCGAATCTCTCGTTCCCCCACATCCCAAAGGTGCTCTATTGGATTGAGTTTGGTGACTGTGGAGGCCGTCTGAGTACAGTGAACTCATTGTCATGTTCAAGAAACCAGTCTGAGATTATTTGCTCTTTATGACATGGCGTGTTATCCTGCTGGAAGTAGCCATCAGAAGATGGGGACACTGTGGTCTTAAAGGCATGGACATGGTCAGCAACAATACTCAGGTTGGCTGTGGAATCGACACGATGCTCAATTGGTACTAATGGGCACAAAGTGTGCCAAGAATATATCCCCAACACCATTACACCACTACCAGCAGCCTGAATCATTGATACAAGGCAGAATGGCTCTATGCTTTTTATGTTGTTGATGCTATATTCTGATCCTATTATGCAAATCAGAAATCAAGACTCATCAAACCAGACAATGTTTTTACAACCTTCTATTGTGCAATTTTGGTGAGCCTGTGCAAATTGTAGCCTCGGTTTCCTGTTCTTCGCTAACAGAAGTGGCACCTGATGTGGTCTTCTGCTGCTGTAGCCCATCCGCCTCAAGACTGGACATGTTGTGCATTCAAAGATGCTCTTCTGCATACCTCAGTTGTACAAGAGGTTATTTGAGTTACTGTTGTCTTTCTGTCAACTTGAACCAGTCTGGTCATTCTCCTCTGACCTCTGGCATCAACAAGGCATTTACACCCACAGAACTGCCGCTCACAGGGTATTTTCTCTTTTTTGGACCATTCTCGGTAAACACTAAAAATGGTTGTGCGTTAAAATCACAATAGATCAGCAGTTCCTTATATACTCAGACCATGCCACATTCAAAGTTATTTAAATCACATTTCCTCCCAATTCTGATGCTCCATTTGAACTGCAGCAGATTATCTTGACCATGTCTTCATGCTTAAATGCTAAGTTGCTGCCATGTGATTGGAAGATTAGAAATTTGCGCTAACAACCAGCTGGACAGGTGTACGTAATAAAATGGCCGGTGAATGTAAATACCATGCTTATATATTTTATTAATCATTGTCTAGCACACCTTTCTAATAAAACAACATGGAACAAAATATTTCTACTTGATATCTAGACAGATTGGTCTGAAGGTCTGATTTTTTAATCTATCTTGCCTTTAATGTAATAATATACTTGCTCTTGTACTGATTGGCCAAGCTGTCTCTTCAATACTAAATATACATGTTGCTGCTAAATGGGTGACATTTTTGACACAACCACCAAACAAGAGAAAATACTTCTTATACCTGTTACAAACCGTTTCCAGGACACTTGTCTTTTAAGAATCCATAGCAAAACGGAATCCATAGCAAAACGTTGCACATCTGGAGTTTGCCACTGGTTCATTAGTTTGGATAGCTCTCTCACCATAACCAAACAAATCCAAAATATGATTTTTTGGTTAGGCTGTCTCAAACACAATGTTTTTTGTGCAGATCAGACTGTAATCACTATGTTCATTGATGCCTAAAACCAAATTAAAGGAGAAAATGCACCCGTTTCTAAAATAAATACTAAGTAAGAGCCAGTTGTGAAAATACCCTGAACATTCGTGCATGTATTTAACCAAAAGGTTAAAGCAATATCAATGAATTTTGACAAATGAATGGATGCTTAATTTAATGCGATTAACTAAAATTAACAGTTAACATAACAAATTGTGTTAATGCAAATAAATTAACATCTAATTTAAAGCTGAATTACTCAGGGGCAAAACAAACATAAAAAAGTAGCACAGCATTAAAAGGTAATGCTACAGAATACTTATTTCCACCTACTTTGCATCCATCAACTTTCAAGCCTTGTTACATATTCATCCTTATTCTTAAGTAATATTTATTTTGTTTGAGACGGGCACCCCTGGGGGCAGGAATAAAAACCATAAATCCATTGTTGACATGGCAACCATTAAACCTGAATTTCAGCATTTCAGCATGAGGCCATTTGGCAGTGTGATAAAATGTGCGAACACAGAGCAATTGAAGCAGCAACTGTTGTGTCTACAGACTGTGGTTTCTCACAGAGAATCTAAGAGTCATTCTTACAAGAACTGCTCTCCTGCTGAAAACATACAAGTAAACAGAACCTACAGAAAGCATGGCGCACTAGGTTTTGAAAGAGGAAAACAAAACTGGGTGGTCCTGTGACACACCAGCTTTTGTCGCTGCAGTTTCCTGATTAAAGCACAAAGGTTTTGTTCCTTATTTGTTCATATTTATATTCCTGCTGATATCTTGAGCACAAACAGGATACCTAGAGTGCTTTGGCAAAGTATAAAGAGACATGCTGTGGTAAACTGATATGAGTACAGTCTTGGGATTGGTGTAATATCATAAACACTTTCTGGCTAGTGTGCAGTAATACAAAGCCAGAGACTTGTAATCCTTAAGCATTAGAAACAACATTGAATCATCATCCTCAAAGTAGGCCCTGAATTATCAGCACAGTCTCTGCCAAAAAACAGTAATTAGAACGCTGTACTGTACACACCAACATTTCAGTTAATGTTCTGTTTACTTTTGTTATTAACCACTTATTTTTCTGTCAAACTATTTTAAGCTTTTAAAAATCTATTATTCAGAACTGTTGAACTTTTAAATACTGTTTAGTGTCAAATGAATGCAAAATTGATTTCAAGTATACCCTCAATAAACTGACAAATTGATAGGGATGCACCGATCCCAATACTTGGATCAGATATCGGTTCGATACCACATATTTTTGCTGTATTGGATAACAGTCACCTGGAACCAATCCAAACCCAATCTTGCGTGTACGCTGTATTCTGTGTATTTTATAAGCCAACAATTGCCTTGAAGGTAGCCTATTATAAGGGCCTAGAAAGTTGTCATGTAGGCCTAGTTTAATGTGAAGCACAGAAGAACATTCAAGTGGTTAAATTCATGTTCAATTTAGCACTTCCCAGCGCTGCGCATGTCAATCATTCTTCATTCATTCAATACAAGCTGCGTATTGCGTTTATGACAACTCAAAAAACTTTCTCCAAGACTATTTGTTCCTTTCAATATAATTAATACGTGGAGAAAAACATTTAGTTTTCCAATAAACGGGTTAATTTTGACCTGCAACAAGGAGTTCATTGCTGTTCATTTTGTGGTCTGTCTGTAAGATCAGCAGATCGCATTCGCACCACTGGAGCAGAGAGGGTTATTACCTGCTCCTCACACACAAAGTAGGCCTACCTGTAATTTTGAATTACAAAAGGCTCAATAATGCACTGGACAGATCCTCAATGTACTGATTTCTTCCCTTTGTGCTGCTAAGTTTTGAAAGTGTCCGCAGATACTGGAGGGCTGTGCACTGTCTAAGTGATGCATCAAACGCTTAATTCACGCAACGGCTGCCCAGACACGATGTGTGCTGCATAAAATTATTCTAACAATGAGTTTCTGTTCTCTTATCCTTCTGACCCAGTTTATACTTCCAAGGGAAATACTTTCAGTGCTGCGAATAGTTTGTTATGCATGGCTCATTGTGGTCAAAGTATTTGATTAAAGTAATAAAAGTAAAACTGACGGGCGCAATATGGATTAATATAGGCTACTCTGACACTGTGAATTTTTCACTGTGATTTTATTTATATTAACATTTTATTTAACAGACCAATTTGTGTTTTGATTAGGGTCAATAGTGGTAGCCTATTACTGATTTCAAAGAAAAATCTTAATATTATAAAAGGAAACATGCTGTAAGCTGGATCACAAAAGATCAATGTCATAATGAATGTTCAAATAATGTAGCCTAGTTTACAGCAAGCATCATGTTTTTAGTTAGATTGTGCTGTCTAACATGTATAATAGGCCTACAGGTAGGCATGGGACAATAACCATTTTCAAGGTATTCCGCGGTTTGGAAAAGTCAAGGTTTTAAAACCACCAAAATTTTCTGGAATGCCATTCCTAAGGTATTTGTAAGATTTTTTTTTTATTTACTGTTTTTTTTTTTTTTTTTTTTTTTTTTTATCTCCAGCTGAAAAGATCTCTAAAGATGCCATTTTAAATTTTTAAAAAGAAATCTGTGTTTTTGAAACTAATGTTGACAGCAGAAGTCAATGATTGATTTGAATTATTTAACCTGACATGTTTACTGCTAAAAATTCTGCTCTAAAGTTGTGCAACAAATAGCATTCACTAAATTTAACATATGCATAACCAGGTGGTCTATCTTACAAATATCAAGATGAAAGTAGAGGAAGGGCCTTTGTTTACTAACTGCTCAAGCTAAAAAAAACTGTTTAAAATAAAGCAATGACACTGCTGGATAGCAAAATAATTCAAAGCAAAAAAATGGACATTAGGTAGTTTTCATATAGTACATTCAGACAGCAGGGTAAAAGCAGCCAGAGGAATGGAAGTGAACTTGACATCTGAAGAGCAGATGGTGCAATCTAGAACACATTACATTTAAAGCACAGGTTTGCAACCTGAAAGTGTATCTACTGTGGTCATGTTACCTGCTGAGAGAGCAGCGCTTTATTTGAAACACAGTATTGCTAGTGTTGTGCACTGTAGGTCCCAACCTCTGCAGATATCAAGAACACAGGCAAAATGTCATCAAAAGAACAGTTTCATATTAAAAGAATAAATAAATAAATAAAAATAAATAAATGTGAAATGTAAGGCTAACTAAATATTCCACCGAAAAAAAGTCACAGATTGGGAACAAAACAATGCTGAGTGAAAGAATATTAATTAAATGTTCCATGCTTGGAAAACTCATTCATAAAACTATGACTGTTGGAATATCAAATCAATTCCATGTGTGTTCAATAAAAAGTACAGGAGAGATTTTTCTTCCATGTTAAAAATATTAGTTATTTATTGGATATAAATGAATAATTCGATTCACAGAATTCTGGTATCCTCAATGCAATGCAAGAGTTACATTCAGTACATGCACAACAACTACTTTATTTCATTTCCTGATTTCAACTTTTATAGACAGCTAATATTAACAGCTGGAGTTTAGTGAAATTTGTCACTTGTCAATCATTATAGTCCTCCATTGGCCGCACCCATACATGCGTCCTCTTTTTTTTTTTACAAATTCTCTGCACAACATTCAAAGCATATGACTTTCACAATTGCACATATTCTGTTCAGTTTTAACTCATTTCTGCTAACTAGAAGTATAGCTGCAAGTTAATTTTAGACAATCAGACCTTTACATTTCTATCAGTTTCATCTACTTCTGCAAAAAAAATGCTTCATTAGTATGCAAAGTTCAGTTAATATATTATCTTTAAGCAATACAAATGCAATTGTTTAATGAAAAGAGACAAAAATATATTTAAAATATATATTCCTTTTCACAAAAGACAAATATTGTTTTTGCTGTATTGTGATCTATATAAAAATACGTTCAGTATTAAAAAAATAAAATAAAACATAACAAACACTGCTGACTGAATTTTCATTGACCACTTTTGCTGTGCTGTATGCATGCAAGTTGATCAATGTTAGTCAAAAGTACAAATTAAATAATTGTCCTCTACAAAGTAATACAACTCAATTATTGTGGCTTGAGTTTACAATCTCTTTTAGGACTGCTCGATTTTGGAAAAAAATCATAATCACGATTATTTTGGTCATAATTGTAATCACGATTATTCAAAACGGTCACTGTTGAAGTTAAAATGATTAGCGCTCCTGAGAATTGTTTTTAAATAAATATTTCCCAAATGATGTTTAACAGAGCAAGGAATTTTCACAGTATTTCCTATAATATTTTTTCTTCTTGAGAAAGGCTTATTTGATTTATTTCGGCTAGAATAAAATCAGGTTTAAATATTTTAAAATGTATTTTAAAGTCAACATTATTAGCTCGCTTAAGCAATATATATTTTTTATTGTCTGCAGAAGAATCTACTGTTATACAATGACTTGCTTAATTAGTCTAACTAAGTCTTTGATCGCACTTTGAATCTGAATGCTTGTATTTTGAAAAATATCTAGTCAAATATCGTGTGCTGTCATCATAGCAAAGATAAAAGAAATCAGTTATTAGAAATGAGTGATTAAAACTATTATGTTCATAAAAAAGTTGAAAAAATCTTTCCATTAAACAGAAATTGGGGGAAAAGGGTTGCTAATATTCGGGGCAAATAATTCTGACTTCAACTGCATATTTACAGTTATTTTCTACCCTGCAAAGGAAAGAGAAATAAATACAATCGAATAAAACTATGAAACAAACTGTGCTTTAAGCATCTTCACAGTAAGAAAAATATTTTAGCTCCAGCAGTTCTTCAGTCAAGAGCAGTGAGGGATTTTCTGATTAATAAGCATAAAAAGGCGGCAGTGGCAATTGCGCGCTGTCGCTTTAATGGTTTCTCTTTCTTGTGTCTTTAGATTCCCAACTCGTTTGTTTATTACACAAATGATGGTTAACATGAATAATCACTAAACACCGCGTTTTGACACCTATTTGACCATTAAAGTGCTCCCGTTAAGATGACTTTAGATGAGTGCGCTATGCTTGTCTCAGTGTGAAAATAAGACCAATTGCTGACCGCATGCTTCTGACTTTGTCTGCGCACCGCACACACACACATAAGCACGTGGTCTTTCGCGCTATTTAGAGCAACAAATGTGACAACTGGAAAGAGGGTGGTATAAGATGCAATAATCGTTTATCTCGATTAATGGTTTTTCATAATCGTTAGAAGCCAAATTCAAAATCGAAATCGGATTTTCGATTAATTGCACAGCCCTAATCTCTTTTACAGCTGGATAATGTTTCAGAATTTCTGTTGCTTGGAATATGAATGGGTTAATGTTGACGTTTTCCAGTAGAGGGGATGCCGCTTCCACTACTGTACAGTATATGAATAAATCACAACATTTTGCTCTGCGATTTAAACTCAGAATGGCAATTACTGATGACAGAGACGGGAGAACCTTAGAGTATTCATTTAGTGGAAATTGTATTGCTTCACCTCCAACCCTCATTAACTTCTCTAGAAACCTAGGCCTGTGTAATGGCAGCATTGGTGTTGTTAAACTTTGTTGCTTTGATTCCCAATGCAGATCAGTCCACCACTTATAAAGAGCACACCGTTCCAATATTCAAACTTATTGTCGTTTAGTGCAGTGCCTCTGCAGATGAGATTTGTTGAGTTTAACCTATAATGGAGTGAATGTTTACAATTTGCATGTGTTAAAGGCCTGGGAGAGTTTAAAGCATTGAGGCACAACATTTTTTTGCACTGCTGTTTTACATTTGATTATTCAGTTTTTGTACCTGAATACTATTTGACTATCTTGAAAAACATAAAGCACTGTTCATTTCAATAGTATCTTCGCTCTGTTGTATTTATCTATGCCTATAGTTTGTTTATTACGGATTATGTATGATTTAATCTTCTACTGCAGTGTTTCCTCTCAGATTTATTTATTTCAATGACAATTGTCATGAGTGCAGTATTAGAAGTCAAGATCGCATTTATGTAATAGCCTACAGCATGCAGATCTCTTGTGCTCCGATTTCCTCTGCTCGCGCACAAAACTTTTTGCACGCCCCCAATATAAGCCGCTTCAAGAGCACGCAGATCTTGTGCGCTCTCAAATAAATGCTGCTGTAGTGCGATTTAGTGCATTTATGTAGCGAGTATGTCTCCAGTATTTATTAGATTTGCTAGGAATATTTATGAATGTCTCCCTAATAAACCAACAAAGCGATATTAATGCGTCCTGAAGTAAAGTAAAACGGTTATACGTCATGTTTGCTGGCCTCACACATCACGCGCCTGTCAGTCAGCCAGCCAGTCAGTCAGTCAGCACGTAACCTTAAAGGGTAAACAAATGACACAGCACTATACGGTTACAGAAAAGTTTGCGCTGTTATAATTCACTTACCCTTTAATACGTTTTGGTGCAATTATTACCCTCTATTAAAAAATAAAATTTTTGAATGCGAAGCTGTAGTGTAGCCGAGTCCGTGGTGAATTTTGGCGTGAAGCCCCGACATGGAAGAATGAATGTAGTGGAAACCATGTACTGAATCCTTCTCATTCATTCAACGTTAACAAATTATTTCCAAATAGCGATATTCACGTGAATCTGGTGCAGTTTTATATTGCAATATTTATTGCAGAAAGCTAAATATTGCAATGCTAGATTTGTCCAATAGTGTGGAGCCTTTGTATGCATGGATCAGATCCCATTATATTGTATAATTGGCTTTCACGTTTAGCGCGTTCATGTGAAGGGTTGGGTGTCCCAATTCTCATTAGCTTGAATGTGTAGAGCTAAGGGGAAGGGCTAGATAGCCCTCGAAACTGAGATTTTTCAGAACTACATTCGAAACCAAGGGGTATGAAATTTCACAACGGATGCTTGACTGCACACGGAAGTAAGGAGATGCAAAAATTTGTATTTTTTTTCATTATGATGAATTTTTACACCAAACGAGCATAAGTTTTAATACAATCATAACAGCGTTTGTTATAAAATAAATAAATAAATAAAATAAAAATAAATGATAATAAAAAATAATAAATAAAAAGAAACAAATAAATAAAAATTTAAAAAATAATTTAAAAAATTAAAATCATTACATTTTAATATCTACAATCTCTAATAATAATTCCTGTATAGTAGTCCCACAACGTACTTTCATATATGTCACTTAATCACACTTAAATACCCTGTCAAAGAAGTCTAGTGGCTGGGAATAAGCTTTTTACAGAGTCTAGTATATGTTAATGTTGTTTTCCTGTGTTTACATAGATGAATATGGCCCCGGTGTAAATGCACAGTACAGTTACGATCTTATTGCCACACTATATTGTTATGATAACATGCTTATGCTTTCAGTGATTTCCTCAAGATGCATACCAAAAAAATAAACCTACTGGAATAACTACAACAGCAGCCATCGTCAGTATCATATGAAGCAAGAGATCGCGATCACATATGATGACGTGTGCAGATGCTATAATGATGTCACATTTCTTAGGGGTAAAATCTGAAGCTCTTCCCCTTCACACTCTGTTTCAAGGGCCAAGGGGAAGGAGAAGGGGTAGAGTCACAAAAATAGAATTGGGATTTGGCCTTTATGAAGGCTGAAATTTGTTCAGGTACAGTGGGTTTTGGTTATGGTTGGAGATCAGCTCTGCAGGAAAGTGGATTAAAAGGGTCGGAGCTGAGATGCCTTGATCTAAAACGTGAAGTGATGAGGTCCTCCAGGACCAGGTTTGGGAAGCATTGATCTAGGGAATTGTCACTACCTATTATAGGCCATGTATAGGGTTGGGTGATTTGGCCAAAAATCTAAATCTTGATTAATTGAACATTTTAACTAGATAATTTTATTTTTTTATTTATTTTTATTTTTTGCCCTCATAGTTCCCTGACAAGTTTTGTACAGTAAATATGATCATATATTACAATATTTTTTAATAAAGGAAGCATTATTAATTCATTCATTTTCTTGTCGGCTTAGTCCCTTTATTAATACGGGGTCGCCACAGCAGAATGAACCGCCAACTTATCCAGCAAGTTTTTATGCAGCGAATGCCCTTCCGGCCGCAATCCATCTCTGGGAAAAGGGGTGCATTAATTAATTACAAAATAATTGAAAGAAACACAATATCTACTGTCTATGATAATTTATTGAATATCAACACTGAACAACTGAATTTAAAAACACACATTACCTAAAATGAACTTGTCTTTTATAAAAAATAAAAATAAATAACTTTTGGAAACAAAAAATATTTTCAATACTTATCATATTTAAAGCAGAAATTAAGTATCAGATCTAATAAAATAATACTTGTATATCTTGTTAATAATTTTTCAAAAAGTGCATTTATTGCATCTTCTGTAAAAATCTTTTTTGAATGTAAATAATAATGTAGGTTTAATGAACCTCTGGTGCAGCTTTTAATCATCGTCAATGTAGTGCAAAGTAAGGCTCAAGAATGGGTCCATCGTCCTACTTGACCAGAGATGTGGCTGCAAAGTGGCCACAGAAGTATAAACCAGTCTTAACCTTTAACAGAGCGAGTCACGTGACTCCACATGCAGTAGAGAAAGATCAAAAAAATAAAAAATAAATAACTAAATCAACCCGGAAAAATTAAATTGATTATAGGTTCTGGATGATTTTATTTACTTTTCAATTAATCCCCCAGCCCTAATTCTGCAGGACATCATCAATCTAAAAACTCGTTTTGACATCCTTGACTTAGACCATAAGGTTTAGATAAGGGGGGTTGAAAGCAGTTTGTGCGGTTTGCAGGAGACATTGGCAACTGCAGACAAATGCCAGTGGCCATTGGCAACTGTCATTTCTGTGGATCAAAAAACCTGAGCACTGTGCCAGCACTAAAGCAGGCTGCCTCAGCATCCTTGGAATCTAAATGGTGGTTTACCTTCTGAAGTCATGAAGACCTTTAAGAGGGTGGTCCTGAAACAGGTATCAGACCATCTGGATGCACTGCAGTTTCCTTAAATGCGTAAATAGAGACAGACGATGCTCTGATTTGTATGCGTCACGGGCAAGCCTGGTTCCATGGTTAGGATTATCTTTTCAAATGGGGAAAAACAAACAATTGGTTTCCCAGCATCGGTTAGATTAAATGTGTAGTTGATCTATCTGTGGTTCAGAAAGGTCCTTAACTCTAAAACATTTATTTAATAAGTGGAAATCCTAACAACATTTTTCAGATTTCAGTGAGAGTTTTTGTTTCCCTACTCACTTGTAATAGGTCTACACTCTGGCTAATCACTGTGTAATGCATGCAAAATTGACTGGGTTTATCAGGAGGCAAACTGAACCGCAAAGCTTGAACCAGTGGCCCCTGCAAGCAAAGTTTCAGCTAAGCGCTGTGAGTTCGGTGTAGCAGTTGATGAGTCATTCACGGCGCACAGACACAGCTTTTTTCACTGTTGACAGTCAACTCCCAGACTATGAAAACCTTGTTTGTCTTAGAAATAGGCTTCGGCTGGGAGAAACACAGCTGGTTTGGGCGATCAGATCTCTAAATGTTCAACTTTCCAACAGGAGTCATTCAAAAGCAAGGAACGGGAGCTGCCTATTGGGAAATAGTCCCGGATTAAAGGAGCCAAAAGATTGAAAAAGTAATTTAAAAAATAATGGGCTTTTTAATGACTAAACCTAAGGGACACCCAGATGTGCTCTTTGTTAATTTTCACTTGTGTAATGTAAAATTCCAACTGCTTAATTACTCTAGTATACACAAAGCAAATGCTTTTAACAAAGCAATTATAGGAGACAATCTCGTCATGGCACCACAGCTTTCACAAACACCCCCTGCCACTTGGACAGACTGTTGTTGTCAGAGAAAAAACATTAGTTTCTCATGTGTTGCATGACAAATGAAAACATATTAGCGAATATTAATGGTAACATTTTCACCCAGTCTTTCCAGCTAAATTGTATGAGTTGTTTAAAAGCAAATGCTCATATCAACTGCTTGTAATAAAGGTTCAACACAGGGTTAAAAAATAGATCTGTGTCTCTGTGAGACCATCATTACTCAACAGTTTTCTTTCCTTTTTTTTTGAGTTGAAAAAAATCAACAAGCCATAAAATTTAGGGGTGTAACGATATTAAAACCAAACCGAAATATCGCGATACACCAACCACGATACGTATCGCGAAACTCTCGTGGCGTACCGCGGTACCCTCACTCCTCCTGCTGCCCATAGCTGAGATTGACGTCACTTGTCTCTAACTAATTGAACCAATTTAAACACATCTTTATCATCACATTTGATTAAATTGTTTTAGTAATGATGAGGTTTTGTTCTAAATATTATATTCTAAAGTTAGTATTTTAGTGCATGTCATGTGATGTGACTTGAGTGAGCATCACACTCGTTACTACTGGACGCAGGATGGCTGCTTCACATAGTACTGAGATTGCAGATCCCCCAGACACATTTAAGTCATCTGTGTGGAAACATTTTGGTTTTCCAGTTGAGTACAGGAATAGAATTCGTGTCGTAGACAAAGCGCCTGCCTGTCTGTCTTAACTGTTTCACGAAACTTACTTGTAAGGAAAAACATTTAAAAAGTGTGGTAATTTCACAATGTGAGGGTGTACGCAACAAAACTGCCAACAAAAGTGATTTAATGTACAAAAGTGAAACCAGAATAATGCCCAAATATACAAAAAAAGAGAAATATTTACACTAATAAAAATAATATAATAAAGTAGCAAATTCAAACAAAAGTATTAAACAAAAATTAGTTAAACTTGAGCAAGGGGATGATAGTGAAGACAAACAAAAGAAATAAATATAATAAAACAATTCAAACTCATGAATAACCCCTCTTACCTCGCTAAAACTGATGAAAAGAAAAAAAAAGGTCTTCAGCGCCGTGCGCCGCATTCTTCCATATACTGAATAAAATAAACAAAGATGACCTTCACCTCTTACCTGATGTCTTTAATAATTCAATACATTTTCTACGTGTTTGCAAGATGGAAATCGTATGACATTTTCCCTATTCACCTTACACTAAGACTGAACTTGAGGAAATACAGCTATATTGTCGGGAAGGAGCGGAGCCAAAAAATAATATACAAATCAATTGAAATAAAAATTTACAAACCTCACAAAATTACTTAAAGTGGGCAAAAGTAATGCAAAATAATTTTGCCCAAACGAAAGTTAAGCAAAAACAACGAAAATCATAATCATGTCAGAAAAATACACGAAAAACGAGATCAAAGGAAAAAGCGCTCTCTCTCCCGCTCTTCCTGACATGCTTTTCACATTCCCGCGCTGCGTCGCCAAATGATGATAGATCGGTCTCCTGACCAATCAGCTGTCATGAAGGCGGACCTACAGAAATGACAGGCATCAGCTGTCGTGAAGGCGGACCTACATAAATGACCGGCATAGAGTTAGCGGGAGAGAGAGAGAGAGAGATCGGAAGGCAAATATACAGCCGGCTACAACCCTAATATTAGTTTCAGACACAACCGCAATGTATTTTACTGGTGAATATGTCATGTAAAAACACTTTACAAACACATTATATGTATATTTTTTCATTAATTTAAACAGAAACCTATCTATCTAACTGAATAGATAATCAAAAATGAGCATCTTTGTCTGCACAGCGATCAAGCCTCTCATCGGAGAATGTGGATATTATGGTGTTTTTGAAGAAGATCTTTCACTAGTCTACACTGCAGTTATTTATTTAATTTTAGTTTACTTAGTTAAGATGGCTGCACTAAAGAGAATAGTTTTTTCTGACTAGTCTATATTGGAGGTATTTATTTAATTTTAGTTGTTTACTCAGGTATCCTGACTGTACTAAAACTGTGATGACAAAGTTAATAAAGAAAAAGCTAAGATGTTCTTTTTATTAAGTGAATTGTCTCTTAGCATTGCTGTTAACATGACATCAACCCTAACCCCACAGCAAACAGAAACCGAACCGAACCGTGGCTCCAAAACCGTGAACCGAACCGAACCGTGCCTTTGGTGTATCGTTACACCCCTAATAAAATGTAATAATTACATGCATACGGTAGTTTTATAAATTGAATGTTCACAAGTTAAACATTATAATTAGGTTTGGGTGATGTCAACCAATTTGGCATTGTAAGATGTCTAATGTGAAACATGGAGATGGACAATGGCATCATAGTCGTAGGCTGTGGTGAATTAATTATTCATATATTAATTATTATAGCTACCGTAACTACCTGACCCTCATGGTCTTTGTTTTACTCATAACCAGATCCTAAATATTTTTTCAGCAAGACTCTGGCATAAATAGGCAGAGGGATCAATGTCGTTATAATGGCGTTGACGAACTTGGTTAGTAAAAAAGGTGCCCCACCAACAGTATCTAAGGTTTAAGCTAAAATGTCTAAGTACACACATGAAAGCAAAAGATTAAAGCAGTGTACTGGCGCTGTAACACATTACCTGATAGATTCAAAAGACATAAGAGTCATTAGTTAGAGACAAGACTAATTAAATATCTATAAATAACAACTATAGTGAGACGAGATGCAGCGGTACATCCTTGACAAACTGTCTGACGTGCTCTGCTCTATGGGGTTTTGTGCTCAAAGCACCCGCTGACTGCTGGAACTCAGACTTGCACATACACTGCAGCGGTATAGTGTGGAAGGAGGGCTTTTCAGAAATGCTAGATGAAGCGTCAGTGTGGACGTGGATTATTTCCATTCTAAAATACCATCTTAAAACTAAGACGTATTAGTGTAAACTGGGTCGTGTTTATTTTTCGCGAGCGGGTTGCTGCTGTGACAGGGGCAGGGCGGAGGATCGCGATGCCAGCTTACCATCATGATGTCTATCGGCGATAGACGATGGCATTGTCTATCAACTCAACCTTAATTCTTATGGAAGCTCCCAGGCCCAACACAAGTCAGTTTAACAATTTTACACAAAAATATAATTTTGGTTATCAAAATAACTGATGACAAACCAGCTATTAATGGAGATATTATACATCTACATTGTTAACCAAACCACAAAAAGCATAAAAATTCCACAATGTAATCACCTTATTCTTCAGTGCGGAAGTGCACTTTGTTTTTAGAACTTCTCATTCAGTTGCATTTGGTAGAAATGACTAGGAAAAATAAACAGCAAAAAAACGATCAAACGCTCTACAAACAAGTGTGTTCATGACAATACAGACAAAGCTAAATAATATAATAAGAAAATATCAGTTTGCTCATCAAGCAGCGTAACGAGCTGGTTTTAACATCTAAAAATGAATGGAAGTGAATCAGAGCAGAAGTCTCGAGCCATAAAGATTCAAATTGCTGCACCCACTGATACGCAGCTTAACAAAACTGTATGTGCAAGGTAAAGACGTACATTTTCAAAAGCAGTGCAGCATTGATCCCAATGGAAATTCCCATCAACTAGACAAAAAAACTTGTATTGGCTCTTGGCTAGCACTCCATCCTTATTGTTTTCCCTTAAGCTTGTAGAAGACTACACAAACTCCTAGTACAATCAGACTCTTGTTGCAAGACTACTAGGCAGGTGATCCTCTGGATATTAAATGGAGACACTGACAAGCATGCAGCCTTCAAAATTGTGCATTAAAATAATATAAAACAGCAAATAAAACTATAAAATACCAATGTGAACAAACAACAAATCAGACACCATCTTTCAATATTTACCACTTCCTTTCCATTAAGAACAAGGCTGTGATGAGGCCCAAGTTTTGAGATTTTCTCTTATTGAGTATTACAGAACAATAACAGCAAGCTCAGACCCTCTGCAAATCAGCCAGTGAAACTTTGAGAGCTTAGGTTTTTCTTCTTTTGCCAGTGGAGATTTTGTTGTGTGCTTGTTAGTGCCTGTGTATGAAGAGAAGATATATCATGCACTGAAGGGGGCAATGTTGGCATTGTTATTGCCCTTTTAGATCAAAAACATCATTAGGGAGCATGTCTCTTGACATTCTGTGTTGATTTTTTGTTCTTTCTGGAGGATCAATAGATTTCCAGTGCCAAGCAACATAAAGGGTGGCAATTTCTCCCTTTTGTAAGAGCGCCCGTACAGCTGTTGGTAAATATCATTACAATATTGCATGTTTTATCGCTAGCTTAATAGTGACATATTCGATGGCTATACACAGAGGACATTAACATTTAGAAGGATCGATAGAACTTCTGCTTGCAGATTTTATGAGAAGCATTTGCCTGTTATAGAAGAATTTGCAAAAGGCCTGTAGTCAATTGATACCAGATTAATGGATGGAAGATGGATGGAGGGTTGGTCACACTGCACACGAGCCACGGAAATAGAATTGGGCATATTATGCATTCTGCATAGTCATTATAATTCACCCCAGCATGTAGATTTCTACAGACCGATCATTTCAAAGCTCAAATATAATGAAGACAGATACACAAACAGACAGGCAGATGGACAGACATAAATAGAAATGATAGAAATAAAAATGGTAGCGATAGAACTGATCGCTCCGTGCATGGTTTAAAAACCGGAACCATGCCTTTGAGATGCAAAATCCAGAAGAATACTTCTCCTGTCAGATCTAAATTGCTAATGCACACCGTATGGGAGCTGAGTATCCCTTTCATGGATGGGAGTCTTAAAGACACAAACCTGATAGCTGCACACTTGATCAAAGCTTGGCCATGCCATGTTTTTCCCACTGAGGAGCTGCACAGATGCATAGCAACATGCATATTCTGAGCCACATTTTCAAAATGTGGGAGGCTGACAGTACAATTGCCAATATCACAAACAAAATGAACCAACAGCAGCTAATTGGCCCTTCCAAAATGAAATTTCTTTCAAATTATTCCAACAACTTAATGGAGGGGTTGTATTGCTAGGCAACATGTATTTAGCTGATGTCACCATTGGTAACCAATGGAAAACATTACTCATTAGAAATAAAACCTTCAGCTATAGCAAATACTGTATAGAGTTTCCTTTCAATTAATCTGTTTTAACCAGTTATGAAGTATCAGTAATTCAACTTGTCAACAGTATATCTATGCTATGATCATTAAACATCTTTAAAGTATGCCCGAAAGTAAATTCTGTCATCATCTACTCATAATTGTTAGTCAATACTTCAGTAACTTGATTGCTATTATATGAACTGTTTACAGGAGATGAAAAGGGATTTTGCATAGAAGCTCTGCTTGTCACATAATAAGCTGATTTTGATTGGCTTTTTTTTTCTAATTGCTAACTAGTGTTTACCAGTATTTTAAAATACTTAACGTTTAACACAGCAACACACCTACATCAATGATAGGTGTGATCTACGATCTACAATCAACCAAATTGTTAATTTTCTTGAGAAAGCTACACACAGTATTGTTACATAAATACATTACCAACTCAATATACTAAATATAAACTCAAATACAAACATTTCAAAATGCTGGATAAGTCTTTCTTCATTTATTAGCTCCTCTTAAAACACAGTGAACATTAGCATTAGCACTATTTTTTTGTCCAGCAAGAATGTGTACAGCATTGTGAAGTCATCACTATGGAATGTAAAAGAAAAGTCACAAAATTGCTGTCCTCTGATCAGTGAGAGATGCTAACTGTGAGCTGTTCCCATATGGTTTTATAGCAAAGAACCAGTTTTAGAGGTACAGTATTTAGCCCTATAAATATATCAAACAATCAGGCCTTTGATTTGAAAAATGACAGCCTCCACTGCATCCAGGAAGGACATTTGATCATGTGACGGATGATCATAGAAGCAGCCCCGCCAGGGAGAAAAAAAAAAGAAAAAGAAAAAAGGGGGGGAATCAGGAAATCATTAATTATTCAAATATTTATATCAGATCCTGTTACAGAAACATTACAATTATTGTGTAAAGCTGTTGCTTTAGTACAATATATTTAGATTTAGAGCATTTTGGTATTCTTATCTGTCATGCTCTTTTAAGGTATTTGAAAAAAAAATGAGAAAGATTCATCATTTTCAAACATGGTAAGTTTGTGTGAAAAGAAAAAGTAAGCATTTTTATAAACATGTTCATTGACTTAATATTGTGTGAAAACAACATGAATTGTGTTAATGGTATGCTCACAACAGACAGATGTTGTGCTAACTGTGTTTAGAGTTTTGAAAAAGTGACTACAGATTGGACAACTTATGTTAGCAATTGAAAAACTGTAGGTTCTTGAATTGTTTTTAATACATGATGGGAAAATGCTGTTTTTGGGATAACCCTTCAACTGCTCTCATTACTGCAATGTTGTCTTGCAAACTGCATTCAGCTTTCAGATTTTACCAAGAGGACTAGTACATAGTTGAAGTCAGAATTATTAGCCCCCATTAGATTTTTTTCTTTTTTAAATATTTCCCAAATGATGTTTAACAGAGCAAGGTAATTTTCACAGTAAATCTTATAATTTTCTTTTCTTCTGGAAAAAAGCCTTATTTGTTTTATTTTGGCTAGAATAAAAGCAGATTTAATTTTTTCATGAACCATTTTAAAGACAAAATTGTTAGCCCCCTTAAAGCATTTTTTACAGAACAAACCACCGTTATACAATAACTTGCCTAATTACCCTAACCTGCCTAGTCAACCTAGTTAACCTAGTTCAGCCTTTAAATGTCACTTTAAGCTGTAAAGAAGAATCTTAAAATATCTCGAAAAATATTATTTACTGTCATCATGGCAAAGATAAAATAAATCAGTTATTAGAAATGTGTTATTAAAACTAATATGTTTAGAAATGTGTTCAAAAAATCTTCAGAAATTGAGGGAAAAAATAAACAGGGGGCCTAATAATTAAAAGGGGGTAAAAATTCTGACTTCAACTGTACATGCAAACAGTTAAAGTCAGAATTATTAGCCCCCCTGTTTATTTTTTTTCACAACTACTCCAACACATTTCTAACAACATTAATATAAACAAAAATTCTAATAACTGATTTTTTTAAATCTTTGCCATGATGACAGTAAATAATATTTTACTAGATATTTTTTCATTTTCAATTTTTCACTTCTATGTAGCTTAAAGCTATAAGGCTTAACTAGGATAATTAGGTGAACTAGGCAGGTTAGGGTTATTAGGCAAGTTATTGTATAATGATGGATTGTTCTGTAAACTATTGAATAAAATATATAGCTCAAAGGGAATAATAATTTTGACCTAAAAATGTTTTTATTCTAGCCGAAATAAAACAAATAAGACTTTTACCAGAAGAAAAAATATATTATGAGACATACTGTGAACATTTCCTTGCTCTGCAAAACACAATTTGGAAAATATTTTAAAAAGAAAAAATAATTCAATAGAGGCTACAGTCAGAATTAATAGCTCCCCTCAGATTTTTTTTATTTCTTTTTTAAATATTTCCCAAATTATGTTTAACAGAGCTAGCAAATTTTTACAATATGCTTTGCAGTTTTTTTGTTGTTGTTGTTTTTTTTTTTTTTACATTTCATGGTCAAAATTATTAGCCTTTTTAAGTTCACACAAGTAACAGTGTGATATGGCTGTATATCAGCACTGGTGGGAGGCGTGCATTGGCACGAGTGTGATATTGTGTTTATACAACGACGGCACAATCTTGTATAAAAAAAAGAAAATCAATGACATGACATGAAATGCCATCCGTCTACAGAGATTTCTTCCTACAGTCTACAGAATTTCTCTGTTGCCATCGGTATTGTGACAGGTGCCTGGTGTCCCATCGTTTACCCGGAGACTTTATGGAATAAAAAAAAAAAAAAAACAGACAGATACTATTTTTCTCTTCATATTGGCCCATGCGTTTCTCCCAAGTGCTGTCGACTACATGCATGCCAGTCAACGACAATGACACAAAAAAAGCTAAAAGGAAAAGAAAAATACACTCAAACATCCGTTGCAAAATAAAATTTTACATTATTGAAATAAAAGAATGATACAGCGGTAGAGCGATCATCACACTTTTCCTCAAAGCTTGCTGAACTGAACTGAGCTCCCATGCATGCGTGCTTACATCTTAAAGGTAAAACAACCACAGAAATAATCCTCTTAAAGGGGACATTTATACTCAATGCATATCAAACATTATGCGACCGTTACAATATCACAATAATTAACCTAAGGAGGAACGAGGCTGAATTCAGCTTCTTATTCGCAGCTTCTTATTGACTCTATCCAGTCCACCTTAAAAACCGCAACGCAGCTTTTTATTCGCGCTCAGAAAAACACACTAAGCAAGGGCTTATTATGCGGTCCAGTAGGGCTGCTCGATTTTGGAAAAAAACATAATCATGATTATTTTGGTCAAAATTGTAGTCACGATTATTCAAAACGATTATCAGTTGAAGTCAAAATGATTAGCGCTCCTGAGAATTTTGTTTTTTTAAATAACTATTTCCCAAATTATGTTAAACAGAGCAAGGAATTTTAACAGTATTTCCTCTAATATTTTTTTTCTTCTAGAGAAAGTCTTATTTGTTTTATTTTAGCTAGAATAAAAGCAGGTTTAAATATTTTTAAACCCATTTTAAGGTCAATATTATTAGCCCCCTTAAGCAATACATTTTTTGATTGTCTGCAGAAGAATCTACTGTTATACAATGACTTGCCTAATTACTCTAATTAGGCCTTTGAATTGCACTTTAATTTGAATGCTTGTATTTTGAAAAACATCTAGAAAAATGTTATGTACTGTCATCATAGCAAAGATAAAACAAATCAGTAATTAGACATGATATATCAAAACTATTATGTTCAGAAATACGTAAAAAAAAAAAACTTCTTTCCATTAAACAGAAATTGGAGGAAAAGGGTTGCTAATATTCAGGAGGGCTAATAATTCTGACTACAACTGTATATATACAGTTATTTTCCACCCTGCAAAGGAAAGAGAAATAAATACAATAGAATAAAAATATGAAAAACTGTGATTTAAGCATTTTTACCCTAAGAAAAACACTTTAGCTACAAAAATCCTTCAGTCAAGAGCAGCGAGGAATTTTCTTGTCGTTTGATTAATGATAAAACAGGCGGCAGCATTTCGCACTCTAATGGTTTCTCTTTCACGTGTCTTTTGATTCTCAACTCGTTTGTTTATTACGCAAATGAGGGTTAATATGAATAATTATTAATCACCGCGTTTTGACACCTATTTGACTATTAAAGCACTCACGTTAAGATGACTTTAGATGTCTGCACTCCTCTGCTCGTCTCAGTATGCGAATGAGTCTGAATGCTGACCGTGTGCTTATGTGTGTGCGCGTGTTGCAAACACACATAAGCACGCGGTCTTTCGCGCTTTTGGTATATGATGCAATAATCGTTTATCTCGATTAATGGTTTTTCATAATCATTAGAAGCCATAATCGAAATCGAAATCGGATTTTCGATTAATTGCACAGCCCTACGGTCCAGGCGCCATTTTGTGGATAGACAACGTCAACCATCTTTGGCCGCCTACGAGGTGTCTCTCAGAAATTGTAAATATTTTAAAATGGCACTATTCTTACAAATAAACTGCATAGTTACAATCTAAACAACTATATTCTTAATTAAAAAGCCTCAAAAGTACATGTTGTCTAACAACAGTAATATTTGTCAAACTGTAGCGTCTCTGCTTGTTGCTGGCTGTATGTCGGTGGAGTAATACACAAAGAAGGGTGAAGAGGCCGTTGTGTGATGTTACTTTCAAATTATTGCACGGCTCAGATTCAGATTCAAGAACCAGACAAAACTGTTGTGTAAACATATACACACTAACACACACACACACACACACACATTTTCTTTCACAAAATTTCACATTATTTAAATTTTGTAAAAAAAAATTGGTTATATTTCTGAAGATGTCTGAGGCCCTAAATATTCTTACATTAAATATATTTGTTAAATATATGTTTTGTTCAAATGTACTAAAATATATTACTTATATTCACAGAGAAGTTGATAAAAATAATAATTTGCAAAATGGGGTGTACTCAATTATATAGTTCCCTGATAAATTCAAACTTTCTAGACATTAATTTACATTTTCATTGTCTTAAAATATGTTTCAAATTCAGGCTTACCTAAATCATCTGATGCAGTACCCGCTACAGTAGAAATCAAAGCGAGTGAATCATATAACTGTGTTTTAGATAAATACAAGCCAGCTGAGGCCAACTCCTACATTCGGCCCAGAGTGCACTGTGATGAGATTCTCAATTTCACAAAAGCATTCCAGCACAATAGCACTGGAAGAAAAGAACTGTCCCTTTCATGACTGCTGCCAGTGAGTTTACACGCTCCACTTCTTTTTCTCTTGTGTCTCAGCTAATTCGCCAGAGTTGCCCACTCACCCTCTGCAAAGAACACACACATAATACAAGGCCACATCTATCTGGACAAACTTTCCCACTAACTTATTACTCGCTGTGAAAACGCATCACAGGGGAAGCAATGAACAGGTGTCCAATCTTCTCAGAAAGTCTACGGGGATAATGACAACAAGCTCTCATTAACACATTCTTTCAGTAGCTTTTTTAGACGTATTCAGCAAATTGTGAAAGGCAAAAGTCAGATGACGTTTAGGATTCAGTGATTACCTGGTTGAATAAAAGCCGTCAGACCTTTTAGAAGTCAAAATCTTAATTAACGAGGGCTATACATTGAAACAAGTTCCATACCTAATAAAGTGTGAGCTTCTGTGCCGAAATCTCACAAGCTTTCTAAACCAAACTACGAGGCGCTTGTCATGAGAGCCAGCAGCACTGGTCCGAAAAATGTCCCATGAGCTGGATGTTCCGCCAGAGTCTTGTACTTTGCATATTTTCATCAAGGCATTTCACATGAGAATCCAAAGGACTAATTGGCCCACAGAGTTTCCAAAACCCAGAGCTGCCACATGAGTGGTTAATCACCTATGAGACTCACACCTGACTTAACAGACACTTTATATCCAAAGAGAAGCTGTTACCAGTCAGAGGTGCCTTGAGCCACAATTTGCCTCAATAAGTGACTCAAACTGAGTTCAAGAAGAGATGATGCGCTGCTACAGTACAGCAGAAACATGTAGGCTGGAAAAAGACCTTTTTTCTTACATTTTTTTTCTGCCAGTATTTCAGGCTGGTACATTTAAACTGACACTTCATCTGACAAGATCATTATGTTATGCCAGTGAAAAGTCCTTGATAGGTTAAACAATTAATCACTAAAAGATCTCGATTCAAAAACCTGCAATATACAGTATGTGATCTTTAATTCTAAATTGCGGCGATTTGCATGTTTATTAAACATTTGGCAAATGTTTCAATGCAGATGTTTTTATTAAAGCTGCAGTTAACCCAGAGAGATCAGTCATCAGTTACTCTATGGTTCAAACTACCTCAGCCATATTACTAAAACTACAACTGTTTTCCAACCTGTATTATATTTCTTTGATAAAAACTTTTAAACTTTCACATAAGTACTGTGAAAACATTATAGGGATAGTATTATAACTTCTTGTTTTTTTTTTTTTTTCATTTCGATCTTTGTAGTATTTTGTGGTAGGCTGTTTAAAGGGTCATGAAACACACTTTTTGTCCCACGTTGCTAAAAACGCTATTAGGACACTTATATTTTACAAAAAAAAGGTAAGAATTGATTGTTTTTGCTTTATTTCAAGCAAATTTGTTCTTCCGGTTTGAAAATTTATTTTGAAGATGCGCCACAGCGATGAAATCATTGTGTAAATTCCAGTGACTCTGTGTCTGTACCGGCTGGTACAACGTGATGTCTTTGAGTTTTTATCATTAATTGCTGAAAAATACTTGGTTCGAACCAATCATTGTGCTCTATTGTGAATGAGATGCAACTTCATTAATAAGATAAAGACAGCAGAGAGATGCCATGTTGTGTTGCCAACTGTAATTAAAACATGTAGAAGAAGAAATGTTACGGGACATGGGTCGACAGTGTTGTGTTTATAAATGTGCCACAACGAAGGATTTGTTCTGTTTCCCTTTGCCCACGATGAGAGCACAGCTTGTGTGTGGACCCTTATGTGTGGATTACAGTGGTCTGCTAACACGCAACAAAAATGTTTGTAAGGACCCTTTTTTACCCGAGAGCTTTTCGCATCTGGAAATGGTTAAGTCTGGATTTCTCACTTATTTTCTTTTTAAAAAAGACAAGGTTTCAGTTCGTGTTGATTGTCCACAGATTCGGTAAGTGTGCCACAATGCTCTTTGTTTATGTTTATTCAGATGGCAAAGTTAGTTAGAATTGTCAGCAGTACTCTTTCAGTTTTTGAAAGCAGTACCTATATAAGTTCCTATACAAGTTACAGTAATATCAGGAAAACATTATGGACTGAAAGAATCACTGTAAATGCTGCTGTCCAAATGTAAATGTGTAAAAATCGTGTAGGATTTTTGTCATGTATGATTTTCGCCACATTTTGTGACAGGATAGTCTATACACATTGCCGTTTGACGCTATTCTCTGCACCTACCAAGCCTTTGTATCTACCAAAAAATCCACAGGTTTTTTCTCCCATGCATTCAGTGTGCTGTATCAAATTCCAAATCCCAAAATAAGAATTAAACACCCAAATGAAAGTCTGGAGGAAATGTGGATAGAGTGGCAATAACGTTAATCAATCCATGTGCTATAACATATAAAACTGGATCATGAAGGGAACACTCAAAGAGCAACTCATGTAAACATTTTAATCTTATTATTGTCTTATTCAGATTAAGGCAAATAATTTGATTACTGATGTCCATGTAAACATAGTCACTGTCTATCGCCCCTGCGTCTGCATTTGTGTTGAAAATCAGCGTGTGCATGTAATGAAACTCCCCTTTTCATGCAAAGCCTTCCCTCCTCTTCCCACATAAATGAAGTTGGACACCTATTTTCCTGACTAGAGGTGTAAAAACACCCTGCTGAGACAAGGGGGTTTCATTGCCCTTTAAAGATCTTTGTGATTATGCATTATGCGTTTTGGATATACAGTTGAAGTCAGAATGTTTAGCTCCCCTGAATTATTAGACCGCTTGTTTCCCCCCCCCCCCCCCCCCCCCCCCCAATTTCTGTTTAAAGGAGAGAAGATTTCTTCAACACATTTCTAATCGTAATACTTTTAATAACAAATTTTCAATATTTACTTTATCTTTGCCATGATGATAGTAAATAATATTTTACTACATATTTTTCAAGACACTTCTATACAAATTGACATTTAAAGGCTTAACTAGGGCAATTAGGTTAACTATGTAGGCTATGGTAATTAGGCATGTAATTGTATAACGATAGTTTGTTCTGTAAACTATCAAGAAAAATTATAGCCTAAAGAGGCTAATAATTTTGTCCTTAAATTGGTGTTTTAAAAATGACAAACTTCTTTTATTCTAGCTGAAATAAAACAAATAAGACTTTCTTCAGAAAAAAAAATATTATAAGACATACTGTGAAAATTTTCTTGATCTGTTAAACATCATTTGGAAAATATTTAAAAAAGAAGAACAAAAATCAAAGGGGGCTAAAAATTCTGACTTCAACTGTATTATGTGTACTTTTTTGTCACTTTAAGGGAAGTGAAGACTTGATGCAATTTTATTTTGAATCTGTTTATATAGATTTTTTATTGGTTTGTTTTTTGGTAGGGAGTTAAGTAATTGAATTGTATTTTATTTTGTTTGTTTGTTTGTTTGTTTAAGATATTTAGTTATTTAACAAAATGTCTATTTTGTTTATTATGTTGGCCTTGCTGGTCCCTGAAGTGATTTCCAAAACAACCAATGAAAACTTTCACTTTCGCCACATCTCTCTGGTTCGACATATTCTTTATACAATTGATTCATTTCATTCATATTTTCTTACTCACAATAGCCAAATCTATTTCTGTTACGGCTTAATTTCTAGAGGTCATAATAGTATAAAGACGTATTTCTACAGTACCAATCAAAATCGTCATTTGAAAGCAACTCGACGCTCCAAATGAAATTACATTGTTACACCAATAGGTGGTGACAAGCAATATAAATGTACTTGTGACTGAATAATTTGTTCAAAAGTTGTTTAACAAAATGTTGGATGTAAACAAGTGAAGATTTTAGAGTTATTTGATCATTAATTCAAACACATGAATTTAAATTTTATAATTACATAAAAACAAAACTTTAGTAAAATTAGTTGTAGTAGTTTTTATTTCAATCAAAGTAATATCTATAAATCAATAATGAGTAATACTCATTGTTTCAACAATAGTATTGAAACGCTGTAGACAACATTTGTAATAAGAATATGCATAACAATAGCATATTCAAAAATAATTCAGCTATTCAGCTAATTCAACAATGAATTATATATAGAGCATAAATGCATCCAACATTTAAAATAAAAAGACAGCCCTAGCAGGATATATAGTTACAACATAAACAAATCAAGCTCACAGAGAAATGCTTGTGGAGCTGAATGCAATGCATTGGCAGAGGTTCTTCCCTAAGGAGCAGTCAAAAGCCTGCAAACTACGTTGTCACAAAATCAAAGGTTCCAAATGTCACTGGTTTTGCACTCCCCTGTCTGTCAGTTCAATTTTAATACACATCTGACTGCAGCATCTCGATAAGAGAGATGTTCTGCTTTGTGGACTGTTATGCAACCCGTTATGTGGATGTACAGTAAATATACAGAAGGCACCTTACATCATGCCTAGGACCTAGAGCTCTTTCAAACACTATTGAGCTATTCTTTGTGAACATGATATTGTTGCACTTGATCTTTTGTATTACCTTGAGGGGAAAAAAGGCATTCTAAGGTAAAGCATACAACTAAAATTGTTGTTCATGCAAAAGTGAAAAAAATATTAAATATTATTTGCTGAATACATAATATTGTTTATGTCTCCAGAACTAACAGTACTATCATTAAATGCTTGCAAAAAATAATGTAAAATTAAATTAAAACAATATTAAGCTTAGCACTTATGTAGGTTCTATACATATTTTTTTTTTCTGAGAGAGAGAGGAGAGAGAGAGAGAGTGAGAGAGAGAGAGAAAGAAATGTAATGCCTATTGACATTATGGATTGCTTGAAAAATAGTTCATTAACTTTCCTATGGCTTAGTCCCTTTATTCATGAAGGATCGCCACAGCGGAATGAACCGACAACTTACTCAGCATATGTTTTACACAGCGACTGCCCTTCCAGCTGCAACCCAGTACTGCGAAACGCCCACACACACTCATACACTGGCCAATTTAGTTTATTCACCTACACTGCATGTCTTTGAACTGAGGAAATCGGAGCATACAGAGGAAACCCACGCGAACACAGGGAAAACATGCAAACTCCACACAGAACTAACCCAGCAAGGACTTGAACCAGGGACAACTTGCTATGAGGCAACAGTGCTAACCACTGAGCCACCGTGTCACCTAAAATAATAGTTATATACTGTAGATAATTAATTAAACTTTAGAACAGATACATTTTCAAATGACAAAATAAATAATAACTGTCAAATGTAAAGCTTTATATCACCTAAAATAACCTAAACACCACACAATGAGCTAAAACTAAGCAGTGGTAAATGTCTTTCTTACTCGACAACATATTGAAACATTCTTTAAATGAGGTCATTAACAGACTTACCTGATCCAGAGTGTTCCGCTGCATAGTTCGTTTTCATCCATCACATGTTCGTAGGCCTACGTTAATAAAACGACAAATCTAACTGTTACAAATGTGCATATTTGCTATGTAACAGTAATGACTTATATCATGTGAGAGTTTTATATTTACAAGGAGAGCACTGTTACAAAAACACGTTTCCATGTGACCGTCAATTTCCTCATAACACATGCGCAATGCATTTTCTTAAAGGGGCCATGTTCAATTTCTGCTTTGTAAACACAACAGCTAATACTCTCCATTTTTCGACATTTTATTAGACAAAAGGGGAAAAATATTCCACATTATTTGTAAGATTTAAATAATTTGTGCTTGAAGTGAGAGGGGATAAATTTGAATATATGTTTCAAGCTCTATCAAAATATAAACTGCTTTTTTATGCTGCACAACAATGAAGGCTATAAACAAGAACAAAATTCACCATGTGCTTATCCACTTTACTATTAATGTACAATAATAGTTATTAAAGGGCATTTGTAACGTGAATTTGTCAAGCTTATTGTAGTATTTGGATGTTTTTTTTTTTGTTTTTTTTTACAAAATACACTCATTATGCTTAATATTTCTTATTTCATCATAATACTTTAATGTACTGTCACAATTCTTATATTCTTTGATGTAGTTTTACTCTTTACCTTGCAATTTTTCTATTTGAGCTGATGTTTCTCACAGTACCATCAGGTCACACTGGAAAAATAGTCAAAAGTTTTTTTTTTTTTTTTTTTTGGCTTGTTGATGTAAAAATGTGTAGACACAAATGTGTCAATTATGTTGCCACAATCTAATTGCACATGTTATTTATTTATTTATTTATTTTTAATTATTTTTTTTTCTTGGGGGGGGGGGGGTGCAACAGTTGGGTTCTATAGTTAAAAGTCTTTTAACATTTTAAAAAAGATTTACTACAGATTGAAAAGTGTAATTTGTACAGACAGAAATACTTAACCCATTAGACCATTATGCTCAGCATAAAATTCAGCACCAAGAGATTTTCAGATCCACTCGCTCAGGCGATTCATTCGTTATTTTCTTCTTGGCTTAGTCCCTTTGTTAATCTAGGGTTACCACTGCGGAATGAACCGCCAACTTATCCAGCATATGTTTTATGCAGCGAATGCCTATTCAGCTGCAACCGATCACTGGGAAACACCCATACACTTCCATTCACACACATACACTACGGACAATTTAGCTTACCCAATTCACCTATACCGCATATCTTTGGACTTGTGGGGAAAACCGGAGCACCAGGAGGAAACCCACGTGAACACGGAAAGAACATGCAAACTCCACACAGTAATGCCTGACTCAGCGGAGGCTCGAACCAGTGACCTTCTTGCAGTGAGGCAAAAGCAATACCCCTTGGGCCACCATGCTGCCCCCACTCGATGATATTCCACAAATTGCATAGTTAAAGCAGAGCTTACTACTATCTCAAAATACTTAAAGTCAGCATGAAACAGAAGATGAAACTGTCCTTTTTTTTTACAAGATTGCAAAATAATACTGAAAGGATGGCCTTGAATAGTCTTGTTTTTAATGTGTAAATCACACAAAGCATCCAATTCAGGGAGTTTTAACAATTCATAGAATTTGTCATTTGAGTTTACAACAAGCTGTGGACAACTTGAAACACCAACACCTGCAGGAGTCATTTACTTTCTGACTTTCGAATGAAAAATAGAGTAAGGGCGATCTTACCTAAGAACATATGAAGCTCAGTGAAGATTGTCAAGAATGATTTTGAGGTGATGACTAGCCGTACGCTTCAATAAAGCAGAGGCTTATATAACGATATACCCTGAGATTGTGAGGGGAATAAAAGAGGAATGAGATGTACCTTTGAGAGTCATCAGCATAGAGGTGTTAAAAGAACTCTGTGATTTACTGATGGTTTTGAGCTATCTGTAGCCGACAGAGACGAGAAGGAGTTCAAGCACTGATTCCTGCAGTACTTCATTGAAGGGTGTGAGCCTTTCCAGATGACTTGGTAGGACATATTATCCAGGTTAGATATTAACCAGGAAAGGGTGGTTGCACATTATTTGATGAGAAGCTAGAGTACGTTCCCATCCGAATCTCAAATGAGGTTAGTAACAGAGAAGGGTGAAACGATCATATGGTTGGGAATGTCAGGGGTGTTGGGGAATGAGTTTTTTAAAAGTGGGTCATGAAGTCCTCGGCAGTGAGTGTGAATAGCGAAGAAGTTAGCAGAGGATAGAGTAGGTACGAGAAGGTGACAGAAATGGCGTTGAGACTGTGTCTATGCTAATTTAATTCTCTTCTCTCTGTGCAGCTGACATAAATAAAAGTCCAACATGCAATTAAAAGACACATCCTCGCTAAATATTTTTACTTGGTGCTTGGTTTTATTAAAAAAGTATACATATTTTTTTAATTCTTCCTTGTCATCTTGTATGCTTAATACTGCCCACGTACAGTAGATCTTGTCAAGGAACCTTGGTCAACTAATGGCTATTAGAACAAAAGAACTGTCTTGCAGGGTGAATGTGGTCAACATTACTCTTGAGGCAGAGAGAGATAGAGCTGATCCTGCCCATATTGTGCAAAACTCATTATATCTGCAAGAAATGTTGTGTAAAGTGAGCTATGTTATTAGTACCCATGAGGTCATTGCATAACTCTCCAGAGGGTGACAAGCAAGCCCGTTCATAGATTTGCTGGTGCTCTTGCAGTTCATGGGACCTATCATTTGTGAATTCTAGTATTTTAACAATGCTAAACTATAATAAGGCCACTTACTGAATAATATTTAAAGGAAGGCTGCTTTATCCAGTTTTATAGAGCTGAATATAATTGCTATGCTCAATTAATGAAACATTTTACAGAGTTATAGTTGCTTCAAAATTAATATGAACATATGCTTTTCTGTTGCAACAATGACTATACGTTTACATGAATATCAGTAATCAAATTATTTGCCTTTATCTAATTAAGACAATAATAATATTAAGGTGTTAACATGTGATGCTTTTTGAATGTTCTTTTTATGATGCCATTTTACATGTAATAGCACATAATTAGATTAATGTCAATGCGTAACCACACTAACTGCATTTCCTCCGGAATGTTTCATGTAATTTCGGGTGTTTCATAATTAATTTTCTCAACTTTAACTATGGTTTGGCACTTTCACTTTTATTCGGGCATGCCCCCAGTGAAACACGAGGTATTGGATGCAACTATGAACTGTTGGAAGACTGTTGTTTCAATGGATATTCATACCGCATGGTAAAATGAAAGACAAAAAACCTCCGCATTTCATGATGCAGGTGTCTAACAGCCGTATCTTGTCACAAAATGCAGCAAAAAGCTCTACATGAAGGAAATAATTTAAATAAGGTGTTTACGTGTCTGCACTGCACTACAATCGGCATACTCCACATACCTTAATTCAATTTTTTCTTTAGTTTGATCATGACCTTAATCTGACTAAATTAATCAAAAATTGCTGTTTACATGGTAGACTCTTAAACAGAGTATTGTCTTAATCGCATTAAAATCTAATTATTGGTGTCCATGTAAACCTAGTCAATGATAAGGCACCTTTATAAACAAAATATGATTATGCACTTTTTCATACATTGAATTCACAACAAAGTAAGGGGATAACATTGAGAGTTGCAATTTACAAAAAAAATTATAACTAATAGATTTAACACAGAGTAATGTTTTTTGAATAAATAGAGTTTCCATATGGGTAGGCTTGATGATTGGTTAATGGTTAGTTAGTCGTAATCATGCTATTGTTATAACAACCCAAGCTTACTGGAGATATGTGTCCACCCAGGATTACATTTTTAAGAACTGTGAAATATGTGTACATTCCTGCCAATCCCAATGTCCTCCTCAAGCACATCTGTGAAAAAAGCCAGTCAACTTGTTGTGCATGAATCAGCTTGCTGTTGACTGACCCACAAACTCCATTCCTTTAACCCAACTGATAGTGTTTTCGAAAGCAAGCTAGAAGAGAAAAGCCATCACAGCTGTGCGCTTTATTATATTAAGTATAAATAGTTTTACACTGCTATTTTTACGTTTTATTTTACCTGTTTTTTGCAATTGTCCTTTACCGCACTAGTCAGCTTCACGTCCTCAGTCTGACAGTGTATGGGGCGAGCTACCAAACAATCTGCACATGCCAAAAAAAGCTGTCTTTATCGAGCTAAGTGGTCAGCAGATTAGTGCAAACAGGCACAGCTTCTGGAAGAGTTTATTAACCTCTGAAGGATCTAATAACCCAGCAACAATACCAAACAAATCTATGCCATTTTTCAGCCTTCATAAAGCACATACAGTTTAACTAATCTCTTGATAAAATATACGTTAGCCATTTGCAATGAAACTGAAATGCAAACAGATGCCGGCCATGAATTTGAATTTCTAGTGAAGCAAATTTCAGGCACAAATAATGTCAATATGATGCGCAAATTAAGCAAGTAAACTTAAAATGTTCACATGTCTAATTATCAAGCCTGGCTCATTCTGGAAACGTAGGCCCACAGACGTTTCTGAAGAAATATGTCCCAGGAGGTACTTATTTGTGCAGTTTTTGTTATTTGTGCAGTTTTTGAGAGGCCGCTGTTCACGATTTTTTGCATCTCGAATGTTTCTCGTGAGTGCCGTTCACACCCACGCTGTTCTTGCATGAAGCCATCGGAGGCTGCAGAAAAGCGACCGTCTGTCCGACTGACTGAATGACTGAATGATTGACTGGGCGGCCGGCCAATCGGCCGACCCACGTTCCTCCTCCTCCTCCCCTAAACCCAACTGGTTTTACTGATTGACCCGCCGACCTGCTCACTGCCCTAAACCCAAGCAATGATTTACAAAAGCCATCCAGAAAAAGAAAAGCCCTTGCCTGATTTTGACTGCATTTTCGGATTTCAGCACATCCTCACCCTGTTATGAACTCGTTCGCTTTATTTTTTGGATTCTGTGTTTGTCTTACCTGATATCTGGAACCTTCTCTTCCCCGGACTTGAACCAGGTCGTCGCCGTCGCCTCCGACCACGTAAATCACCGGCTTCAGAACGTCCACGGGGCTACATTTTCAGAATGAGCTTGGGTTGCTAATTATGCATGAATATCGCAATCTATTCATGCAATCCAGTGTGAACACCCCATATGATAAGCGCCCTGCAGAGGAATATGTAAGGTCAACACTATATGGAGCTAGATGTAGAATGTTTATATAATTTATATAGTTTATAGAATGTTTAAGTAGAACACACATGAACCTGCTATATCTGTGAGAGGCTTTCAGGAGAATGAGTGTCATATTATCAAATTAATGTACCATCATGACAATGCATGTAAACACTTAGAAGAAGTTACATCTATGGAGGGACAACTCTGGTATGAAGACATTTGCTTACACTGCAGAGTAGACAGGGCTAAGAATGACATGAGAAGTGTAATAAAACACTTAGACGCACTCATAAGACTCTACTGTATAAAGGCAGATTAGAAACATGTCAGGTTGTTCTAAAGGTCTGCTTGTGAACATCTTGGATTTATTACATAATAAAGTCTGTCTCTTGGTATTAAAAACTTCCAAACTGAGCTTGATTAATTAATGGAATGGCTGGAATCATGACACCAGCGACATCATACCTGGGCACATATTCCCAATGAGCCTTTGTGGTGTTATTACTCTAGTCAGAACATGGTATGTGTAAGGAAACCTTAAGAAATAATGTTTTACCACACATTTATATACCACTTTGAAGGAGAAAAACCAAAATGTTTGTCCCTATAATGTCCCTATAGGTCTTTATTTATGACATCCTCCTGTACTTTTACTGGTATATTCTGTGCAAGCTTTCTTAAGCTTGGCTGGTATAAAATGACCAAGATCAATGACTCGATTCCCAAGTAACAAACTGATAAAATGTGCTCAAATGCATTGCCTTTGGATAAAAGGCTCTATAGTGCAGATAAGTCTCCATCATCTGCACATTGGCAGTATTTATCTTATTTTCTTTGCAATTCTGCTTAAGCTCAGTCAGGTTAGATCCACCTATAAATTCTCATTTGGATTGAGGTCTGGACTCTCTCTCTCCAGGACATTTAAGTACTTGTTTTTGAGTCTTTCTTGTGTAGCTTTGTTCTCTTTGCTTGGGGTCATTGTCTTGCAGGAGCACAAATCAGGTTTTCCTCCAGGATTTCCATGTATTTTACTGCATTCATTTATTTACCCTTTACCCTAACAAGCCTTCCAGGGCTTGCCGCAGAAAAGCATCCACCACCATGATTCACTATGGGGGATGTTGTTTTTTTATGATGTGGAGTGTTTGCCATTTATTATGATGGCCAAAAAGCTCAATTTTGGTCTCATGCAGGTTTCTGGAGAATCTTCCTCCAGTTGGTCTCCCACATACCTTCTGGCGAAGCTGTAGACGAGATGTCAGCTGACATTATTTTTCCACAGTAGATTCTCATTGCTTCTCTCCCATAAAGATGTAACTGGTGCAGAAGGCAGACAGCAGTGGTGTGTATGAACAGTCTCTGAGATTGAAATTCTTCGCAGTTGTCTCCTGGTGGCGTCCTTCACTATAGTCTCCTTCATGCACTGTCATTTTTGACAAAGGTCAGTATAGATTTATTTCTGTGCTATGCTTTCATTTCTTAATTATTGATTCAACTGTACTCTGGGATATTCAGTGACTTAAAAATTTTATTGTATCCATTGCCTTATGCTTTTCTATAGCCTTTATGATCCTGCCACAATAGTAAAGAAGCATTTTATTTATTTATTTATTTTTGAGGGTATGTTTAAAAGAAGTCTAAACATAATTAAATACTTTTAATCTAACAATAATCCAAAAATAGACTATCAAATAAACAGTCTGTCTAATCTGTCTATTTGATGACTAGTCTAGTTTAGTCTGTATTTAGATGTTTATTAGACTTAATTTAAGCATAAAATTACTTGAATGAGTTTTCATAGAACATAAAACATATACATTTATACTAAATTAAACTGAAATCCTCTCAATAAACTTAAAAGACCCATTAGGTTTGTTAACCAGTCTGAAACATTCTATAGACACTTAAAAAAAAAAAAAAACAATGTTTTAAGTTTTACAGGATTTAAATTGCAGGTTTCTATGCATATTTCAAAACAATATCACATCTTTGTAAACTCTGAAATTGTGGTATTATTAAAATGGTTGCTTCTGGTATTTGCATGGTATTCAGCCTTAAAATTATGGAAGTGTAAATGTGCTTTTTTTGGTCCAGACCAAACAAAACAAACAAACTTAAAACAGAATAAGTGTAAACACACCTTAAAAATTAACTTTAATCACTTCGTAAAGTTCAATTTGACATGAATAAATAAATAAATAAATAAATAAATAAATAAATAAATAAATAAATAAAATAATAATAAAATAAAATAAAAATAAAATAAATAAAAAAAGTCCAAGCATGGAAAGCCTTTCATTTATAGATTCATGTATATGTGTTTCAGTCATATGTCTAAATCCAATACATGCCATAACTCTAAAACTAGCTTGTCAAACCCATACAGTGTCTGTGCTTTAAGAAACTGCATGTTTACAGTAGCAGAGTGCTGTCACAGGAAAAAGTTATTTCACAGGACATATTTCCGTGATGCCTGTCATAACATTTTATGCATCATATCATTGAAACAAACATACTTTTTCACTTTATTATATGGCAAATAGGTGATGCATCTTCATCATATTTTACATCAACATATTTTTACATTTAAGAAGCTGAACAGTGGAGATTTATCGGATAAAAGTGATTGGAGCTGAGAGAAAGATTGGCAAAGGACCTTGAGCCGGCAATTGAACTCGGGTTGTCACAAGCACCGCAGTGCTGTATGTCGACACAATAACCACTAGGCTATTGGTGGCAACTTTCATGTACATCTTTAACAATTAGATTTAGTTGCATTATATATGTGTGTGTGTGTGTGTGTGTGTGTGTGTGTGTGTGTGTGTGTGTGTGTGTGTGTGTGTGTGTGTGTGTGTGTGTGTGTGTGTGTGTTGTGTGTGTATATATATATATATATATATATATATATATATATATATATATATATATATATATATATATATATATATATATATATATATATATATATATATATATTTACATTTAACTCACCTCACAAAATCTCATAATGATTTGTAAAGTAAAATGTCATAGCTTTGGGCAAAAAAAGGTTGTATTTTACAAGGTTTAAAGTTACACATGATTTCCCCCACCAAGTATATTTCATGTGCAAAGGCAAAAATAAATATGCATTAGCTGCAGAATTTGTAAATCTGAATAAAAGAGCGAGAGTGGAATGCTGGAGATTGAATTTGAACATTCCAACCAGTGGAAACTAGCACTCAAAGGTATGCTGTGCAGTCAAACTGGTGTTTCAATACTACAGTTTTAAAACTGTAATGTACAATGATAAACTGAAAAACCCAGACTGAAAAGCACCCAAATAACATTCATTAATTTAAGCTTACTTCACAAATACTCTGAGGTTAACCATGCTTTTCTTGGAAAAATTGCATTCAGATGTATCAAGGTCATTAATTAATACTTTATAGATGCAAAAAGGACCTCCAAATTAATTTATTAGCATGTAGGTATGCAGTGAATAGCTATTATTATTATTATTATTATTATTATTATTATTATTATTATTATTATTTTTAATGCTTAGAGTCGACATTTCATTAATGCACAGTGTGTTCGTACACACATAGGTGTTCATTACGACTCACACAAACACCTGAAAAATGCATTAACAAACACACACACAAACACACAACCACCCACAAAGACCATCTTGGCATACACTGATTTAATGAGATATCTTTCAGTGTCTGTGAATTTTCTGCCAGTACATAGAGTGCTGAGACGTTAAATAAACATTCAATTCTCAATTTCACATCTGCCTCGCCTTTCAGATATTTAGAAAATGCCAGGGCGCGCTAGGAACTATCTTGGGATTCTTCACAGTGACTGACTGCTAAGCAATATGTGAAAATCACTACAGATAATCAAAAACTAGCCTGGCACATGCACACATGCACAAATCTGGACTTTTAAACATGCCGCATGCACTCACACATTTATTAGGTGCCTTTTTTTGTGAGGTGTACACATTTTAATATAGGCTACACATTTTCTAAAATGTAAAATTATGCTAGTCATAATTTTATCATGGCCACTAATATTTTTTTCCTGCCCCATGGTAAAAATTGCCATATTCAAATGTGACATTAACTGTACATGCTTATGATTTTTTTCACATTTACTTTAATATATCTTCAATTTTTTCCCCTAAAATCTTAAAATCCCCCAAAAAGTTAATTTTAACTTTCAATGCATTTGGGTCCAGTTGAGCTGGAAGAGACAATAAAATAAAATAAAATAAAATAAAATAAAATAAAATAAAATAAAATAAAATAAAATAAAATAAAATAAAATAAAATACTATTTGTTTTTAAAAATATATTTAGTAAAATATATTAACATATACCTTATATTATTAATAATATACACTGTAAAACAAAATTAAGTCAGTCCAAAAAAAACAAAACAAAAAAAAAAAAAAACAATCCTTATTTCCTTTAGCTTTTTCTTGCTCTCTCAAATTTTTAAAACAACTGCTGCACTGGCCTAAAATTATTTGTCAGTAATACAAAACAACATTTAGTTTAGTTCTAAGTTTTCTGGAGAGATGAACTACTCTGTAACAAAACTTTTAAGTTTTGCCAACTGAATATTTTTTTGTCTGCAGAACTGGAATGCCTGTAGTTGAGTGAACAAAAAACATATTTTTTATTTACTTTCTTTTTTTTCTTAACATTTTTTTGCTCAACTTTTTGTGCTCAACATTTTTTTTTTCACCTTTAATTGATAAGACAGTAGAGTATAGACAGAAAAGTGTGGGGAGAGAGGAAGGATCGACATAGAACCTTAAGGAATCCAACTCGGATCACCGTGAACACTGGACAATGCACTAACCACTAAACTTTTGAAAACATCAGTTGCATCAGTTGACCGAAAATGTCTGAAATTGGGTGAACAAAAACAAAAAACTCTTGTGTATATTAAGAAATAATACATTATCAGAGCAAACAAACATAGTTGAAAAATTGAACTGAAAAAACATGAAAGCATTTTTCCACTTTGTCCTGCCATATTTTGATCCTTGTCTTGCTTACCATTATTATGATCATAAGAAAAAACAAAACAAAAGAAAACAAAGATTACGTTTTTTTAGTCCACCTAACTTCAGGCATTCCAGTTTTGCAGACAAAAAAAAAAGTTCAGTTGGCACAACTTAAAGTTACAGAGTAGTTCACCTCTCCAGAAAACTAATAATCTTATGTTAATCCAACTAAATGTGTTTTGTATTACTGACAAATCATTTTAGGTCAGTGCAGCTGATGTTTTTAAAAGTTGAGTAAACAAGAAAAAGTGCAAGGAAATAAGTATTGTGTTTTTTGTTTTTTTTGTTTTTTGTACTGGTTTAACTTTGTTATAGTGTATCTTACATAATGTGTGTTCTCTGTGTTAGCTAAATTATTAATATTACATGTTGTTAAATATGTTAAATGCAGAAAATGTATTCACATAAATGTCAATTGATTCAGTTTTATTTACCCATAAGATATTACAAATGTTTCTTTTTTTTTCTTTCTTTTTTACAAAATAATATAGTTTAAAAATGGTGGAACCCCAAATTAAATTTTCTTGGCTTCCATAGGAAGGGAAAACATTCTATGGAAGTCAATGCAAACCAACAACAAATTGAATACCAACTACGTTTTTCAAATTACTGTCTACTTTCACAGTATGCCAATGAAATGGAAGAACTTCAGACTTGGAACAAGCAAAGGTTGAGTAAACGATGACAGAATTGGCGAACTATCGCTTGAAGTTCAAAGGCCAAGTATCTGTTATAATTGTTTTGTCATCTAGAATCAATAAATGAGAAATAAACTGTATGCCACTGTAGTAGGCTCACTTTATCCTAGTTCTTTGTAGAACACTCAAAACCAGTTCCTCACAATTTCCCCAAAATAAATATGCTGTTTTTGTATGTGCGTCTCTGTGTCTTTACTGTCAAAGCAGTCTGCAAATATTTGCCATGCAGTAACAATGGTTGCTCTCTGCTTCGCTCTGTTCTCAGCTCTTCGCACTGCATGATTTGCCTGTCAAGGAGACTCTGGTTATTAAAAGATATTCCTCTGCTTCCCATTTCCTAGCAAATCAAAGGATTATGAATCTTATTTCCTTCCCATAAAGATTAAATGAAAAATCAGTGCTCTAATGGATGGGCCTATTTTAATCTAGCACATTAATACTTTAGTATGCAGGATATTATTGTTCTATTACAATGACCATAATCATTTTTGTTTCATAATCTCTGTCAGTCCTGAAATTGTTCACTTCGGTTAATACTGGTTCTTGGCATGAACATCATTAATTACTGACTGATCTCAAGGTCTCTTGGAGAGAAAAGACATGTTCGATGGCAATTTGAGGGGAAAAATCCTTTTAAACTATAAATATATTTTTAAAATAAGAATTTTAGTTGTAAGAATTTAAATGTTAAAAATGTGATGCATAATTTTGGTGTCTGCATCAAATTAAGTTACAAAAAATTAATTGTGTGTAGCTACAGTAGAAAGCATATTAAATGCAAAAAAAAAATGTCAATAATGAAAAAAAAGAGTTGGTTATTGAGTAAATTGGGTGAAATGTTACATAATCATTTAATGTAAACTATACATTTATAAAAAAAAAAAAAATGAAACAGGATAGTTACTCTGACTTTACTTATCATAATACATTTTATTATATTTTTATTAATAAAAATGGTAACACTTTAGTTTAAGTAACAATTCCCACCATTAACTACTGTCTAATTAACGTCCTATAAAAAAGATTTTGACTGTTTAAGTATAAAACATGATTTTATTCTACATCCCTCCAATACCTAAATCCAGCTAACTATTAATATGCAGTAGAGTCGTAGAGTCTTATCATATCAGAGTCTAAAAGTCTTAGTTAATGATAGTTAGTGAAAGTATATTGTGCAAAAAGTGTCTATTTTTCAGACAGCATCGTAAAAATAAAATGTCGATAATGAAAATAAATATTGTGTAATTGGGTAAATTGGTTGAAATATTATATAATCATTCAGTGTAATCTATGTTTATAAAAAATGGAGATAGTTATTCTTACCTTTACATCATATCACATTGTATAACATTTTTATATTTATAAAACACTGGTAACACTTTCATTTATTATCAATTTCCTCTATTAATTAGAAGCTCATTAACTACCTAGTATTAAGATTCTGACTGTTTAAGTATAAAGAATAGTGAAACTTCAATTCAAGATTCAACATCTATTGAAGAGAAAAGCCATGTTCGATGGCAGTTTGAGGGGAAAATTATTTTAAATTATAAATACATTTTAAGAATAATAGTAATGCATCTAAGTTTTGTGTTTATAAAAATTGAAAGCATATTAAGTGCAAAAAAGTGTCTATTTTTCAGATAGCATTGTAAAATACATGCAATACAAAACTTGCATATACATATTAAAGTTGTGATTTATAATTTTGTTGTCTGTATCAAATTTAATTTACATAATCAAATTTATATATATGGAAAGCATATTAGTCCAAATAAAGTGTCTATTCTTCAGATAACATTGTAAAAATAAAATGTAAATATATAGGTGAAATATTGTTACAAGGTTTCCTCCGGGTGCTCCGGTTTCCCCCAGTCCAAACACTTGGGTAAGCTAAATTGTCCATAGTGTGTGTAGTAGGCGTATGAATTAGTGTGTATGGATGTTTCCCAGTGATAGGTTGCAGCTGAAAGGTCATCCACTGCATAAAACATATGATGAATAAGTTGGCAGTTTATTCCGCTGTGGCGACCCCAGATTAATAAAGGGACTAAGCCGAAAAGTAAAAGTAATTATAGATCATAATATACTTAGTTAAAAGACAAGAAAAAAAAGGAATATCTGATTCATTCGGACCAGCTTAAAATGATACAAAAAAGAGATCTTTAGGTGAGTCACGCTGGTGAGCTGACATTTAACAAGCTCTTTTAAAATGAAAAACATATGCCTGTTGTCATATTGTCATGTCACACTTTCACTGCACAGACCTACAGGTGAAATTGACTTCTTTTTAGAAGCTGTTCTCAATAGACTGCAAAGCCCAAGCCTTACATGTTTTGATTCATTTCATTCTAAAAATGAAACACTCTGCATTTGGAGAAAATTGTAGGAATTATCAAAAACAATCAGTCGTTTCATGCCTAAATTATGTGGGTGTTAACTGATCTCAAGGTCTGTTTGGAAGAAAAAAGTATGTTTGACAGGACTTTGTGTAAGAGAGAGAGATCAAGAGAGAGAGAGATGGTAGGTGAGTTAAATGGCTGCTAATATGGTACAAGTACAAAATACAAAAGGATTGTAAGACTATTTTGTAGTATAGCATTTACATTTTGCATAAACATGCATTCCTTATTTGGTACACAATAGACTAAGACAAAGTGATAAAGTTTGATTCATTTCAGTCTGAAAATGGAGGAATATATTTAGAGGAGATTTTATTATATAAACTCTGTATTGTTTTAGGAAAAAAGCTTGCTTGATTGCACTTTAGATTTAAACACATTTATTAATGGTACACTGGATAAATAGTGAGCACTTTTTTTGCAATTTGTTTTTTTCTTTTGTATGAAATTCAGTATACAGAATATACCTGACAAATGTCTTGTCGGATATCCAAGTTTTAGGACCAACAAATAATAACTTGACTTCTTTATGATCTTTTAGTACCAAAAGTAGCTTATATGAAAAGCAAATGCCTCTAGATTATGCTTATTTTACCAAAATAAAATATTATCATGCCTTGATTTTTAATTATTTAATCAGAACCTTATTGTCTGACTTTGCTTAGACAAAATTCTTGTCACTTAACAGAAATAATGTACAGTTTAGAATATACAGTCATAGTGCAGTGGAAAATAATTAATATTGTGTATGACTTCCATGAGGCTGTAGGACTGCATCTATACATCCACTGCAATGACTTAAATAACTTATTATTAAAAACATCTGGAATAGCAAAGAAAATGTTCTTACTGGACTGCCAGAGTTCATCGAGATACTTTGGATTCATCTTCAATGCCTCCTCCTTCATTTTATCCCAGACATGCTCAATAATAAGCATGTCAGGTGACTTGACTGGCCAATCCTGGAGCATCTTGACCTGCTTTGCTTTCAGGATCTTTGATGTGGAGGATGAAGTATAAGAAGCAGTGCTATCTGGCTAAAGAATTTGCTCTCTCCTGTGGTTTTTAATGTAATGGGCAGCACAGATGTCTTGATACCTAAGGCTGTTGATGTTGCCATCCACTCTGCAGATCTCTCGCACACCCCCATACTGAATGTAACCCCAAACCATTTTTCTTTATCCAACTTGACTGAATTCTGTAAGAATCTTGGGCCCATGCAGGTTCCAGTAGGTCTTCTGCAGTATTTTTGATAATTTGGATGCAGCTAAACAGATAATTCATCTGAAAAATCTACCTTCTGCCACTTTTCCAAATGATTAACTAGAAGTCAAGTTATTATTTGTTGCTCTTAGAACTGGGTTTGACCACAACACTTTTGTCAGGTAGTGTAAATGCAAAATATTGGATATATTGAATTGGAATTAGCAATAAAAGTTTTACAAAATGGATCAAATTACATAACAAACAAAAACATAGTCACAGGTTCTTGGTAGATTGCTCTCAAACGTCGAATTCATTAAAATTGTTTATTTACATATTGTGTTTTTTTTTTTTTTTTTTTTTTTTTTTGCATTTTCTTGTCAAAATTTTTTTCCCGCCTCACAGCAAAAAGGTCACTAGTTCAAGTCCTGGCTGGCCCAGTTAGTGTTTCTGTCTAGAGCTTGCATGTTCTCCCCATGTTTGCACTGGTTACCTTCAAGTGCTCTGGTTTCCCCTCAGTTCAAAGACATGCTGTGTAAGTGATTTGAGTAAGCTAAAATTGTCCGTATTGTATTGTGAATGAGTGTGAATGGATGTTTCCCAGTGAAGGTATCCATTGCGTAAGACATATGCTGAGTAAGTTGGCAGTTCATTCCTCTGTGGCAACCCCTAATTAATAAAGGGACTGAGCCAAAAAGAAAATGAATGAAAGAATAAATGAATGACTTCAAGCATACTGCATGGCTAATATTAATCCATGAACCATACCAAGTTGGAATTTCTGGTCTCATTAATTTGTTTACTAATTGTCTTTTGAAATCAAGCATTTTTACATCAATAATAATACAGCTTACCCTGTTGTAAAATTGGGATCCGGTTCTGGAAAGAGCATTCTAGAAAAATGACCAAAATGAAGACGATCAGTAAATGATAATGAAGATGAAGGCCTAGGAGAAAAAGAAGAACAAATCACAGTCATGACATTTGTATAATAGCAATCCTGTTAGAAATGATAAATGACTGCATAAGTTGTATAAATGACTGGAAGCATTCGCCATAAAATGTGTTAAATGTGGAAAAAAACTGTTCACCGGCCAAGGGTGAATATCATAATCATCACCATTTAACTTAGACGACCGGCATTTGTATCTTTTCAGAATATGAATGATTCATTTTCCACAGCTCACGGTTTGCATAGAAATTCTGCGCAAGTACAGTAATGCTGCATATCTGGAATAATTCACAGCATAACCATGACACATTAAACAGTTCAGCGAAATGACAAGTTGATTGTTGTCAAATCACCCTCTTGCCTCATAACTGCTCATTCATGACCGTGTAAAGTCAAACGGTTGTTCTCTCCTTTAAAATTATTTCGGAAATCCTTGGAATATTTTAATGCTAATATTATAAGCTCACAAGCATAATATGATAAGCTGACAAGCTTATTCTAAGCTGTGAAGTTTAAAGAGTTTCTCCCATTAGTTATCGGACTGCGCATTAAATTGCGCCGGAGCTCTAGCAGGTACAAAGTTAAATTCTCTTTTAACTTGGAAAGGAGATTAGTTTGACTGCCGGTGACAGTGTCATATACAGAGGGGCTGCTGGGGTTTATCTGGGCTGCGTGAGAAGCGCAGGTGTTTTGGGTACGGGACCAGGAAGCAGACAGAGGCGATTATCTGACGCCCTGTGATTTGCACTGAGGTGTCAGTCGGCAGCAGGAGTAACTACAGCTGTGCAAGGCAAAACACAGACATGGCAACCTTGTTAACACAGTGCCAGAGGAAGAACATTGTCTGACAGGATTCAAACACTGACGCCAGTGATTCAGCTGGAAATTGGAGGTGAAGTGAAGATCATTTCTTTTAAATGCTCCTGAAATAAGTCTTTTATATTGAATTTTTTGTATAGCTGAAATATATTTTTAAAGAGAAAACTCATAAAATAATATTGCAATACACAAAATAAGAGTTTCTGATTTCTGTAAAAAGTAATGCAAGTGAAAGTTCACACAAAAAGAAACATTCTTTACCTCAGTTTAACTTGTCTTAAATCTTTATGAGTTTATTTCTTCTGTTAAAACTAGTATATACTGTACCTACTTCCAGAGCATTTGTTTTTGCTACCATTAAGGTCAGTGGTTACAGCAGATTTCAGCTTTCTTTAAAATGTCTTATTTTTGTTCAACAGAAGGAGGTTTGAAATCACTCGAGAAGTAAATAAAGAGCAACCTTTTTTTTTTTGGATGAACTATTACTTTAATTCCACAATGTCTAATCTTTTTTTGCAGCAACCATTGTCCCAGTTTTTAGAGTTACGTGATCTTTGAGGAAACATTATAGTCCCTTTTTTGTGAATTAAATAAAAAATAAAATGAAAATGCTTAATTACACACAAACCACATAAAAAATAACTATGCTGCACTACATAAGAACATATAATATTGACAATTATCAAATCATAATTAACTTATTTGAATTTAATTCATTTAAAATTTATTGTATTATATAATTGTTATTTCTTCTTCTTCTTTTTCTTCTTTTTATTATTATGAATAGATTTAGCTATTTATTTTTTAAATGATTATGTTGTAATTGCCGGCCTTTTCATTAATCAACAACAAATCAGACAGGAGGTTTTAAATACCAAAAAATAGACATATTAAAGCCGAAAAAGTGCAGAGCAGACATCAGAACAATCTGAAGTCTCTCTTGGACAATTCCTATAGTGTCTGTGTTCATCACAATCTTTATACAGATTTCTTGCCTCACCCCTAGGTGTCTCGTTCTTCTGACCATCCCTGGATAAGTTTACCTTCAGGTGGTCCTGTTATGTTTGGCTCTCAGCACGCTGGCTAAGGTCTAAGTAAGCAACTGCTTTCACACCAGAGATGTCTCATAAATGCAACTTCTTAAAAGTGTTTACATACATTGTCATTATTATACATTAAGTTGATAATATGTTACTTACTCTCCTGAATGCCTCTCCCAAATCATAGATTTTTTAATCAGTGCTTTAAATATTCAGTTATTGTATCTACTCAGGCTCCCATAACAGGCTCCAGCACCTCAGTGGGCTCATTTTACAAATACATGCTGGCATGCACACACTCTTATATATCACCAACTTCTCTAAAACACACTTTTAAATCTTCATCAATTATTGTTGACCTGTTTTTAGAGAACTTTTATCTTCTTGAAAACTCATATTCCTTTGATTTATTTTTCAAAAAGGTTACTATAGCGTGTTTTCAAGGAACTTCAGAGTTGCTTGTTTAATTCAGAATCCTGCTTGCAGCTTTTTTTGTAGCATATAAACACGAAGCACCTTCATGGTGATGGCAAGCATTTGCTGTTCCATTTTTTTATTCATCTTTAAGAACTGCCTTAACAGCTTTCCTGTAGTGAATCGTGGTGCTAGCAACTCCAAGGTCATCAGTTCAATCCCCAGAGAATGTGCGAACAGATAAAATGGATAATCTAAAAAGCAATGTAAGTCACTTTGGATAAAAGCATCTGCTTAATGCATAAATGTAAGTACAAGAACATATTCTTAGACATATGATACCCATGAGATATCTCTCTTAACATGCATGGCGAGTGACCGGTCAGCAACAATGAAGCTGATCGCATTAACCTCCAAGCTGAGCCATTGATCTGTTTTGCTAAACTCCAGGGATCCAGAGAGTTGCCAATGGATCAATGGCTTATTGAAAGCAATGATGCTTATAATCAACACCAAATGTGCCTATGTCTGTTCAAATATGTATCAATACCTGCAATATAGCCACCAAAGATATTCACCTTTTTCAGTATGTCAGCTGCATTAAAAATAAGGGGTTGCATTTCGAGTTTGAATGATAAGGTTTCACTACACATAATCTGTAAACATAGTGAAAAGTGAATGACAGGTGCAGTGAGCATTATATTTATATATCTTATATAATTTTTGAATAGTTTTAAAGGGAAGTTGTTGTAAACTATTTATTTGGGCTAAATTTAAACAAATTAATTAATTTGAACATTACTAAATTTAGTTTGTTTAAATTCAGCCCATATAACTTGTTTGCAACAATTTTGCAGAAACCATTTTTTTCAGTCCAGCCCAGGCTCATTGGAAATGGGTGCTACATGCCTAAATTTTTTTCTTTTTGGAAAACATAAAATACATTGATGCAGATGTTTTATTCCGTGTTTCAGATGCCAAAATCAGTAGAGGGCACTGTCTACATATTTCAGAATCTGAAATATAAGATTTAAAGGGCACCTATGATGAAAATCTTCCTTTGGAAGCTGTTTGGACAGAACTGTGTGTTGGTGTGTACTCAGTCAGATTGGGATGATATAAAAACAATAATTATCCAAGGATCCAATAAGGATCCAAATCATTCCCATTTTGAGACCCACCTCAACAAGACGTAGGAGTGTGGCTTCCCTGCCCACCGAATTGATTTACAGCCGCATATTAACATGTCTCTGTAGTAATGCGTATAATCATATCCACAAGACAGGACGTGCGCAAAACAACTGGGATTAAAAGATCTGTTCAGCTCGCTGTGATCGTCAACCTTCATCAAATGTAATCAAGAATGAATTTTACATGTTTAAAACATTTTTAAAACAGTGCATGCTAAAGTAAAGACATTAAAATCGCTGTAATTCATCACCGAAGCCGCATGTCAGTACAATTACAAAAGATTTTTCAATCCTGGTTTGTGGAAGTTAAATCAGCCTTATTTTGTACATTAAGATAACAGAGATCCATACAAGAGTGGAACTTAACGTGTATCCTGTCACAAAAACAGTCCAAAGTTAAACGTGTTGTGTGTGTGTGTGCATGAACTTTGTAACGACATTGTGTGTGATTCATCGTTAAGGCTTGACTTAACTCCACAACAAATACATCAACTACTCATTGGGAAAGTTCATACTGTTTGTTTTCACAAATGTTACGAGAGATCTGCTCGCTTCATGTCTGTCACTGTGCTGTTTATCTGACGCAGCTGGAGACTGAGTTAACAGGCACGTGGGAATGGTGGACAGGGAGAACTAGCTCATTTGTAATAAAGGCCCAGGCAACAAAAATAGCTACATTGTTTTCTGAGCAGAAAATTCCAATATTCTGAAAGGTAAAATAAATAATCTGATGGGTGTTTTGTATGGATGTATCGATTCATCGCAAGCCGGTTAAAAATCGATTAAAATATGTGACAACTGAAATCAGTAGAAATGTTGAATGAATCGCAATACATGTTTTAAACAAAGAGGGTGTTGTGTTTACAGAAGCAATCTCAATTTACCTGCACATCAGCAGTGAGCAAGAGGAGGGGTGGCAGAGTAAAATAACAGTGGTGAAGTGTACCAGACAAAACACAAACTATGTGCAAATACTGCAAAAAAAAAACTTTCACTTACAGAACAATTATGATTGACAGAACCGTTAGCACAGTGAAAAACTACTGTCACTGAGGTCTATATGCAAAAAACTATTAATAGGCAAACCACGTGAACTGAATGATTTGCAGCTCCACTTGCTCCAACGAGTGACACGGAGATCACAGGTGCATCAGTGTTTCAGACTGAAAGAAAAAGTTGTTTTGTTACAGAACCAGGTATTAGATTATTTTTACCTTCCCCTTTTCAAATTATGCATATTTTGATAATTTGCTTATTATTATTGAATATTTAAAGATGTTCAAGATTATCTCTAATTAAATGTATCACATTTATACTTATAATAATTAATTATACAAGTAATACTAATTATTCTATATCATATCATAATCATGTTCATCTGTCTCTATCCTACTATCTAATTAGTAATTTTATGAGTTTTTTATTTATTTATTTATTTATTTAATGGAAGTGGCCAGTCCCCTGGATCAAAGGGCCTATTCACTACCTCTGCATACACTGCTCTCTGGTTTAGGAAAGGCTTACCTCTCCAACACCAGCCATCTCAGTCTCCAGTCTAAATGTGCAGCATTTAGGAATAAAAAAATGAAAGGGTTCTTCACCTTAGATTTGTTTCTAATAATTGTATTTAAAACCTAAATTATCTAAATACTAAATTGTATTGTGAAATTAGTATTGTGAATCGTATCAAATCGTGAGTCAGGTGAATCTTTACATTTCTAATGTTTTGAGCTGAAACTTTACAAACACATTCTAGAGACACAAAAGACTTGGAAAAAGGGGTATTTTAAATCATGAAAAAGGGGTCAAATAAGTGTCCTTTAAGGTAAATTTTGTTGAGTGTTTCAGATACATGACCTGCTTGAAAAGACCCTGAAGCGAACCCATGAAAAGAAAACAATTTCAAGGCAAAATGTGTACTGCGACTGTGTAGTTTATCTTAATTTGTATGTCTTCTGGAACCATGCTTAACCTGACTTGAACCCGAGTGCTCTTCCTTACATTTAACACTCCACAAAGTACCGAGCTAACTTATCACAACAGAAAGTTGTTTATATGGAGATAGACAGTTGAGGCAAATGTATTGGGTCATTATGAACACCATAAACAAGTTTGTGGTATTTATTAGGTGTTGTGAAAAGGACTGCATGAAAATGCTACTTTGTTTGATTTTTTGAACCAAAGTTGTAGACGCCTTACTATCCAGTTACATTATTTTTTTTTACTAGAAACTGCATTCTAATGTACTTTTATACAATTTCACTAAAATGTAACCTGAAGCACATATTTCCATGAAAAAAATGTGTCACATTCATCTGTGGGTACTGTGTTTTTATTCCACCAGATTATTATGTTTTATTTTATTCATTTCAGATCAGCAATTTTCAACATCATGGTCTGATGCATATTATTTGTTAATTTTAATAAGTTGCCTTTTGAAATTTACTGGATTGTAAGTTAAGAGAAAAAAACTTTTCCCCATCTTGAAACTTGTCAAATGATTGGATTTGTAAAAACACTGGTCTCTAATGATATCCAAATTTGAGACACTACTTTCATCTGCAGATATTTCACTGGAAGCGTCTAAGCTTACACGAATCAAATAATTCCACTGATCTGGCCCAGAGGCCTCTCCAGGGGTCGCAGTAATTATTCCTCTTTGAGGTGCTGAATATGTATTTATGTCTAATCAGGCCTCACTCTCTCACAAACCAACCCAGCAATTAACCTTCTCCATTGGTCATGTATTTTGGACACAGTAAATGAAGTGTTACTGGGGTGCGGCTCTATCTGTGTTTACTGGTCTCAATTAGTCACTGATAGTGCATGCAATAAACAGCTGGCCAGCTTTGTCTGTATAATCTCTTTCTGCAGCTGGAGCGGGCAGGCAGCGTGTTCCTCTAATAAGTTGTGCTGCCTCTATTGGGAAACACAGTCAAGGGGCTTTGGATCAATGCCGACTCTGACACTCGTGGCTTTTTTCTATTATGCATGTCCAGTGCCGATCCCCAAACTCTAATGAATAGAGAGCAACATCATCTTTATGCATTAACAAAAAAAGAAGAAGAAGTAGAGGAACAGACCACAAACAACCACGCAAGCCACTGCAGAAGGCAACAGGGTGTCATGGAGACAAACAAATGAATAAATGCAAAAAGCATACCCCAAAAAATAGTAAAGAAAGTTACTTACTAAGGGTAGAAAAGGCATTGAACTATATTCCTATTCATTTACAGCGTCAAAAGTGAATGAGTCATTGAATCATAAACTTAATGTAAGCATGAAACGGAAGGTTACATTGTCCTTTTTCCCATATCATTATATACATTTAATTGAAAAGGTCCTGAAAGAAATATAGGATGGTCCTATCATCCTGTTCCTTTTCATCCTGTGGGAACCAATTGGATTGTTGGAAGATGGACAAGCCTAACAACACTGAGGAAGACAGATGAATGCATGAAGACAGACCCGCACTAATACCCCCACCCCAGAGGCATAATGTGACCAGAAGGGAAGAAAACTAGAAAACTAGTTTTGAGGGGGCATGGAAGGTTATGGAAGGTTCTTTCCTAATACCTAAACCCAAGTATTTCCTCAGTAACTATTAATAAGCAGCCAATTAAAAGTTTATCAAGGAAATGTCATAGTTAATAATGGTTTAGTGAGAAATGTACCTTAAAATAAAGTGTGATCAACCTGAGTATTAAATAAGAGTCTGTGCTATGTTCTGATTAACATATTCTTCAGTGGTCTTTTGTTCAAAGGAGATTCATATCTTGTTAGAAGAAGGAAACATTGGTGTTTCACGTTATGTCATTTCCATGTACTGAATTATTATTATTTTACTATAACTACAGTAATTCACGACAGAAGCAACTGATTGTCTTCACGACTTGAGCAGTGAACCGTGATAATTTTAAATTGACAATATCAACAACAATAAAATAAAACAAACAAACAAACAAAGGACAAAATAACTGAACATTAAGATATATTGAACGCCAGAGAGAACAACTTATGCTTTAATACAGCAGTTTTGACATAAAGAGTAAGTCTATTCCATAATATAGGGGCAAAGACATTCAAATATAGACCATTTTGAGAGACGTAAACAATAACAATGGTATTAACGTATTTCCTGTTTGCATATTTGCATTTCCATAGCTTCCGAGAATCCAAAATGGTGCTCATGCTGATAAATTAGGCATAAATAATTATGGTTGCTGTTTTAATATTGAGTTATGATTAAATTCCTTCTTTTTGAAGTTATGAAATAGTTTGACAAAAAGCAGGAATTGTTTAAGGGCCAGTGACATCACCACAGTGAAATGGTCTATAGCAGGGGTCACGAAACTTGTTCCTGGAGGGCCGGGATTCTGCAGATTTTAGCTTCAACCCTAATCAGGGTTAAAGACCACTCCCTTCTCAGTTTCAGTTTTGCACTAGGAATAGTCAACAACCCATAACTTAAGGAACTAAGGGATCACAAAGAGAAGCTCAAAGTAGGTGTGAGTTCATTTAAAGACTTGTCACTCAACTGATTTACTCAACCGCTCACACTGATTCATTCAAACTCAATTGTTTTTAAGTGGCTGTCTTTATGAGGGAATCATTGATTCATTCACTCAGCTGAAATCTTTATATGTCAATGTCAGTTTATTTCTATAGCACAACTAAACAATACAGAGGTTGACCAGTGTGACAAACAAACAATGCCATATATTTCATAATTGTTTGTATGTCAGTAAAGAAAGACAAGTGTTTAACCCAAACTAATATTTTTTTACCACAAACTTGACTTATCAGCCAATCTAGTTGCAGCAGGTCAATTATTTGAAAATGGTCAGGATCATCTGCTAAACTTAAACTGAAAATTGGAATGTTGATAAAAGGAGATTAAAAATTACTTTAAACACATGCGAGATGAGCTGGTACGAGTTTCAGAAAATAATGATCTGTTGGGTTCTCAAACTCGATCATCTCTTGGGTTTACAAACAATGCATATAATTAATATACAGTTGAAGTCTGAATTACTAGCCCCCCATGTATTAGTATCCCGTATGTTTTTTTTTTCTCCCAATTTCTGGTTAACAGTGACATTTCAACCCATTTTAAACATAATAGTTCTAATAACTCATTTCTGATAACTGATTATTTTATCTTTGCCATAGTGACAGCAAGCAATATTTGATTAGATATTTTTCAAGACACTTCTATGCAGCTTAAAGTGACATTTAAAAGCTTAAATAGGTTAATTAGGTTAAGTAGGCAGGTTAAGGTAATTAGGCAAGTCATTGTACAACAATGGTTTGTTCAGTTCAGGACTATTGAAAAAAAAAATGTTTAAAGGGGCTAATAATGTTGACCTCAAAATGTTTGTCTTACAAATTTAAAACTGCTTTTACTCCAGCCAAAATAAAACAAATAAGACTTTATTCAGAAGAAAAAAATTAATCAGACATACTGTTAAAATTTTCTGGGTGTGTTTTAAGAAAAAAAAAAAACAATCAGAGTCATATTTACCAGTCTTTTTAAGTCAGTTTTAAGTTGCACCATGGCACATTTGCTATTTACATGGCGGACTTTGTAAGTGGAAAAACTGAACACTTTACTAGTGAGAAAACAGTTAAACAGACCATCTGCAGCGCGTGGATGAGAAAATGATCCTTCAATTGGTCTTTGCTTTTACTTTCACTTTCTCTCTTTCGTGGATAAGGAAACATGTTGTAGGCACATACATCAGTTAGCCTACATATTTAATTTCATTTGTTAAGCGCAAAAATTTGTTTCAAAAGTCAGTTCTAATTTCCAGCAAACGAATATGTGAACAACAATAACGAAGTGTGGTCAAAAAACACCCAAGTTATATCCAAATAAACATGCTATGCCCCATATGGTCCAAAACCAGACAAATCTAAGCTTGTTTTTAATAAAACAAATATAAATATGCATATAATAAATACTACTGCTGATATTAATAACATTATACAAAAGCAAGTTATTCTGAACAAACAAAAAAAAAAAAAAACCTGAGATGAAGGCATAAAGGCAGTGTTTTTTTATATTTATGTAGAAAGTAAAAAAATGTTGTAATATTTTATTTCTTTAATTCTTTTTCATTTGTAAAGATATTTGCGTTTTGCTCTACATCCTGCCTGTTTTAAGCAATGTGTAAGCAAGGTCACAACTGATGCGTTCTGCGGTGAACTTTAAACCTGCTCTAAGCTGGTGTATTGCACAGTCTATTTTAGTTTCTCAAAATAGCAGTGCGGTATCAATGCACCTTGACACACCTCATTTTTAGGCCGGAAAAACCCAATGGGTCCACAAAATGGCGCAAAATTAATTTGCTATTTAAACAATGTGGTGAAAAACGGGAAAATTAAGGTTGCGTTGATCTGAAAATAACAACACGCCGTGAAAACACGCCTTGCGCCTTATTGCGCCGGGTGTATGATAGAGTCCTAAATGTACAATGTTCTTTTCTATCTTTATCTTCCACTTATACATTCCAACACAGATAAAACTGAACTTAGATTTAAATTAATGTTTTAATATAACCAAAGCCACTAAGTTGAAGAAAATAAATGAAGAAAAACAGACTTTATCAAAGATGCAAATGAGCAGACAGACAGATGTATAACCATAAAATGCACTTAGAATTACAATTACAGTTCGAAAACAACCCAAGGTCTATTTAAATATGTATTGCATATTCAGGGGCACACAGAGGAAACCCTGAGGCAGAGTTTAACAACTGGCCTGAAATTCTGGAAACACACACACACCAACCCACCCACAAAGAGTCCTTTCTCAGTATGATAGCCATACATTTTTTACATATTAATTAGATTTTTTTTCTTGCTGCCTGCAGTTGGAAGCACTTATTTATTAATTTACTTGTGTCCAGATTTCTTTGAAAAGAGAATTAATTTGAAATAATGATGTTCGCAGGTTAGAAAATGTAAACATCCACATAAACGGCCCCAGCAGTCATCGGCAAAGGTGAATTTGTTATTCATTCGTAGGTATTGCCAAGTGCATGGATTTTCCTCCGGGACAAACACTCACTCAATGTCTTTGAAGCGTGTTTTGTTTCAAATGGAGACGGTGGTGTCATTGGCGTAACCCCTGCGCGCTTCACGCTCCCCCTTAGCAGCAGGCTCCAATGTGGGTCAGAAACCTGTAATAAAGCAAGGGAGGCTGGGCTCTGTTTGGCCAGTCGGCGCGTTTTTCCTGCGTCTTGAGATGTCCAAAGCAGTGTGCTAAATTATTGGGGTCAGTGACTTTGCCTGCTCCCTTGATTTGTTTGAAGACACACAAGGCCCGTTTGACATTGAAGGACATTTTTTCTAGCACAGGGGTCATAAATTTACCAAAAAAAAGTAAGAAAGAAGAGAGAGAGAGAGAGAGAGAGAGAGAGAGAGAGAGAGAGAGAGAGGAAACGTTACCGGATCAACAGACACGAAAGGCACCCGGTTGTGTGATTGAACGTCCTTGATATTAAAGGAGAGCTTGAACATTTAATACCAGCATTTCAACATCTACCGTGCCCGGTTTTACAGGCAGTCGCCGGGGTGATTTTTTATGTTTTAATTATTTGCATGTTAAGAAAGACAGCGGGACGGCTTTATAAGGTTAAAGGTGCATTTATTTATTTCCCCTCTCTGCGAGGTGTCTACCTTGCTGGATGTTATTAAACAGACATACTCTGGGTTACAGCATTGCAGCTAATCAGCTTAATGAGGCAAAGATTGCTGCAGTAATCAGGCATCATTAGGCTTATGAGTATTTATTATCAACGGCATGGATGCAACACAGAGGTGCCACTTTCGTGATGGCACACAACGGAAAGGATCGCGCAATCTGTTTATTAATCGCCTGCTGTCAGAAGGCCAGTACACTTCAGCGATCCGGGTCATCCATCAATGTTACGTCCTGCTACGGCTAAGATAGATTTACTCTCCTTGTTCTGACCCGAACGTTATGCATTTCAAAGCTGATGCAAATAAAAGTTCAGGGTGTCACATAGGGACCCCGAGGCGAGCTCATTTAGAGTGGGTGTTTGTGTGTGTGAGCGTACATATGTATGCGAGCATGAGTGCCGAACTCTATTTGCGTGTCCCTGTGATGGATTCCAACCGTGTCTCATCATGTTTGCCTTTAAGCTCAGTTTCATGCTGTTTGGAACCAGTTTTGCCACAAGTCGAGAATCATACGCTTTCATAGAACTCTCCTTGATGTTTTCTTGCTGTCTGTTTGCAAGCGATGCTATGCTTGTTAAGAGCCGCATTTTTCATGTGCATCAAAGTTTACTGCTGCAGTTTGATAGAGGACCACCGGCGCTCCGTTCAGGTAACAGTCAGCTTTAGAGCTGATTTTGTGCTGCTGAATAACATGTTGTATAACGTTAGCAAACAGGGGGCTTTGTCACACCGAATATCAAAACAATTTTTCAAGCCTCTTGTTTGTAGGAGACAAAAAAAGGGATCCATAACAGGTGCCGGCGTTCATTTAAACAGAGAACAAGTCGATAAACACTATGATATTATTCTTTGTTTGTGTAGATGTGTTATAGCATAAATGTGCTGATGCATTTTAAAGGGCACCTATGATGAAAATCAACTTTTGGTCTGTTTTTTGGCTGCGAGGGCTGGTGTTCCTAGCTCCACAATCTGTTGCTCTCAGCAGACACTTTTTAAAAATAATTTATTTATTTACTTGACCACAGCCTTCATATTCATTATTTTACTGCAGCTCTGCTCTTTTTATTTATTTTCCCGTAGCCTCATGAGCAAGATGCAGCCTGCAGGTTAATGATGATATAGGTACAGTGGTTAGCACGTTAGATTATGATGCCACCAACCCAGTTTCGGAGCTCGTCTAAGTGACAAATTTTTTTTCATTTTTATTGTTAAGACATATAATACTGTTAGGGTTGTTGAACATTTGAAGTTCTAAAACAGCTGTTTTCTCAAAAAAAGACGTGATAGTGTAATTAGAAACTGAACTGGAAATGACCTTATTTTAATATAGTCAGTGGTGAACTGAGGTGGGCTCTAAGGCTTGAAACTCCAGAGCTGAAAAAGAGTCCCACTCTGGCCCTGACAGGCACCATGTTTCTATAATAATGCATAGACAATTGTCCACAGAATTTTTAATTTTTTTTTTTTTTTTTTTAAATATAATTGTTACAAATTAAATATTAAAATATTTGTTACAACTATTTGTGGTGTTTATAAGTTTTATAATGTTTGTAATAAAGACAGTAAAATTACTGTCATTCATTCTTACCGCCATAATCACTATGGCCGCATGGTGTCAGTAAACACAAATATGTTTGCGTGTGTGTGTGCTGCAAACGGCATTTGTGTGTGACTCATCATTTCAGAAAGGCTTAAATAAACTCCACCACAAACAGATCAAATAAACTTGGTATTACAAGTTTCAATTCAAGTACCAATATAGTGGAGGAACTATGGCGTCACCTTGTAGGCTAATCGGCAGCTAGCATAAAATTGGTTCCATCGATAAAATTTTCCCATAGGCTTTTCGAAGATTGCAAATAATAAGCTCTGTTTTCAAACACTGTTCATTACACTTACACTGTTCATTACACTTGTTTTGTCCAGCTAGATAATCATCACACGAAAATACAACTTCGAGCACTTTTGGATCTTAAATGTAAACGCAAAAACTGAAAAGCTAACATTAGGCAATAAATGGACTACACTGCCTTCAGGGCGCTTGCATATCACGTCAGCACCAACCTGCTACAGACAACTTTTTAAGCTTATTTTTGGAAACTAGGTCCAAAACAACAATTTACTCTCTTAGTTTATTATTATAATCCACGCTATATATTATAAATAAATATATACGCAAAAACACATAGACCTACGTGCCTTTTGCATTATTTTTTACATGGAAATACATTTTGTTTTGCTTTACGGTTGTTGTAAATGTTTCAAAACTGCTTGTATAGTTGTGCCTACATAGGATTATCATTAGACATATTTAAATAAGTGCACACAGCCCGCTTACCTTAGTAATAGACAACAGAAATGAGGCGTGAGGGACAAGTCTACATGCCTGCTGCAAGTTGCATCATGGATCAAGAACAACACTCAGTATTCTCTTTATGTCACGTAGTACAGCGAAAAGCAGCCCATACAGTCACATATGCTATACATTTTAAGGAGTGTAAATATTGTTTATGACAGAGTTAAATGTGTTCAGATGAAGAAAGAAACAACGAAAAATCTCTTGATCATTTAAAAATGAGTTTATATATATGTATTTTTTACACATTTATTCACATGTTTGCATTACTGAGAGCAGGAAAGCAACAGGCTGCACAGGTAGGCAGTCTCTTCATAATATCGTTTAATTAAAATAAATGATCATCAAATTAATCTGTCTCGACAGCCTTTACAAGGGAATTATCTACACACAATATGAATTCCCAATTAGAAAAATACTACAAAACTATAAAATACTATTCATGAAAATACTAAAATCACACACAAATCCAAATGCCCAACAGAAGCAAGCTGCGCTCCGGACCAGCTTAGCTCGATGATGTATAATCCCTCCGACACCCTGTAGACCCATTTAGCAACTTGATAGCAACAGTCGTTTTAAAGAAGCGTAACTGATGTAAAAAATCAAGAGTGTGATGTAACTGATGTGTTTTATGTCGTAGAAGAAAACGTGAAAGTATCTTGTGTTTGTGTTAGCCACAAACCTTATTTAAAGGATTTAACTGAAATCCCAATGCTAAAAAGCTAACTTGCTTCTGGGTTTTTGCATACAAATTTACGTCATAGTTCCTCCACTCTATTTCCACTGTTAATTACTGGCTCATCACCTGCCTATTATTACAATATTGTCTGCTTAGTTACATTTACAGTTACAGCACCAATAGCCTAGTGGTTAAGCGTGCTGACATACAGCACCGTGTTTCTCAAAGTGACCCGAGTTCGATCCCTGGCTCAAAGACTTTTACTGACTCTTCCCTTCTCTCTGCCACCCCCCTCCTTTTTAATTAGTGGATAGGAGGAAAGACAGAACAGATCTGGTTACATGTTCTGTTAATCTAAAAAGAAAAGAGCATGAACAATGTTAAACTCAAAACTTTGATTGTATGTATACATCTTTTAAAGTTTTGTCAGTGATCAGAAAAATGTTTTGACAGTTACATTTTTGGAAAAAGAAGGGACATTGGAAATGCTTAAAAAATATAAAGTATAATACTTTTCGGAATGTACTTGAAAAATAACTCCCAATTTTTATGCTTGTTATGCCATTATGCAACATTTTTATATTGACATTGACACACCACACACACAACATAGATACAAGCAACAGCCTACCATACAAAGATCTGAGGAAGCACAGGGCTTATATACAAGCTGAGTAATCAGGGAGAACAGAAACAGGTGTGAGTGGATTAACAACCAAGGTGTCTATCTAGGGAACACAAGCAAATAGGAACAAAACAGACAAATTAAACCTTAACAGAACACTTGTCTAAATGCATGTCAGTTTAAACCTGATATCAACAGCTGCTTTTTTCAGAACTACAGTTATAGGTTCAGTTTAGGAACATTGGTTAACTAGACAAAAGAAACATTGTATCTTAGCCCTGACAACATTTGCTTTCCAGGCTATAACAGCATATTCTACATGCAACCCTTGGTGAAGCTGCTAAATATCATGCAGTTTCATCACTGTGACCTGTGGTTAGGTCCAAATTTCATTTTGTAAGTGCAGAAAGTAAATTATTGCAACAGTATTTTTTTTTTTTCCTGATTACAAGTTGTTTCTCTTTTTATGTGTCACAGTAATGATCAATCTACTGATCAAGTTATGAATAAACATGAATTGCAAAAAAATGTCCAGTTATTTAGTGCAATAACACATCCTTACACTCCAAAAAATTATTTTCTTACTTTGATGTTTTGTCTTGTTTTTAGTCCAAATATCAAAAAAAAATTCTAAATCAAAAAGCATTTTCAAGGTAAGCAAAAAAAAAACTGTCTTGTTTTGAGAAATATTGAGTCAATATTAAGTGAGTTTTTCTGCCAATGAAGTAAACAAAATAATCTTATGTCAAAGGGAAAACAAGATTATTTTGCTCTCCCCATTGGAAGATTATTTTGCTTGTTTTAAGGAAAAAACTCACTTCACTTTGTCATATTATTTGCTAAAACAAGGTAATATGTTTTGCTTGTCTAGAAAATTTTTGATTTAAGAATTTTTAGATATTTGGACTAACAAGAATGCATAATGTCAATAATAATAAAACATTTTAAATAATTAAATAGTTGAGTGTTTATATTGTTTGGTTATTATTTAAAAAATGATAGAACTGAAAAAAAAATGCATTTTGCATGTTCTCCCTGCGTTTGCGTGGGTTTCCTCCAAGTCCTCTGGTTTCCCCGATAGTCCAAAGACATGCAGAACAGGTAGGGTAGGCTAAATTGTCTGTAGTGTATGAATGAAAGCCATCCATACGGAAGTAAGCGGTCAGCTGGTAAACACAAAAAGGAACGGCATAATAACACCTCATTGCGTTTGTTTAAAAAAACTAAATGTAGTCATACATACATCTGGCTGCATAATTCGCAATCTCCAGAAATATATATAGGGATACGTTTTCATAATGAGCATATGATGCAACCAAAACTAATGTGACCTTACTGTAAAGTGCCACCAAACTAACTCTACAGCCATAAACCCAAAGATGTTTGATGCAAAAAATAATGCAAGACAGGCATAGAGATAAACAACATGAAATATGAGATCCACTGCTTCCTCTGCACTATGACATTATGCTGAAGCATTTGATCCTGAGTCACAAATCCTTCTCTTATGTACTTTTGAAAAGGAAACAAGGCAAATAATTTTAGATTAGTCTGTGATTGCCCTGATATGTTAAATGAGACTAACACCACCTATTTAAAAATCATTTCGTTCAGAAGAGGGAAAACAGGCATTGCTATTTGGATTCATGATTTATGCTGATAATTAAGTTTGAATGTGTCTCTAATAATCAATATTAATGTTTAAACGATGCCTATGTACAAATTTAGCTCTTTACCAACGGTCTCTTCACATTAAGGCTGTCATTCTAGTTAATGTATAGAAAACAGCATGATGCCTAGTCTAAAAATAATCTATTGATTTCACACATTACCTAATGTGCCCACTCATCTGTGAAAATGCAAAAAAAAAAAAAAAAAATTGCTAGACTCTGAAACACAAGCTGAAAATGAAGTACATCGGGATATAGACAATAAATCATAATATTAACTGGATTTTATCATTTGTGCCTGAACAGCGTGGTGTGGCAACTACATCCTGTACCACATGCCACCCGTTCAGATGTGCCTTTGAATCTGCCTTTGAAATTGTGAACCCCCCTAATCTTTCCTCTGGGAAAGGAACGATTAAACCCGAAAGCTCACTCTTTCATTTTCCCTGACAAATTAAAGCCAACAAATTCATCTTTTACAAAAAGTAAGGCTAGAAAATACCACCCCCTCTCCCCTAGTGAATGGTCCAAGTCTCGCCCTCTCTGTCACACCACGGCCCCGAGCCCCAAGTGGCGAAATGAAAAAGTAATTGAGATGTAAATAAAGGAGCCGGGTTCCGCGTTGTCTCTGCTAAATTGATTTTTTGTCCGCTCGAGTAACATTCTCTCCTTGCTAGGATACTTTGTTTTACACTCCTTTGCACCGGTCATAATATCAGATTTCCGGACCTGGCGACAGTCCTCAGTTTTAGAGATGGTTTCCTCCTATTAATACATCTGCTATCTGAAATCAATATTGATACTGTGTACATATAAAACTTCAATTAGTGCCCAGTGTGCTTTGTAATTTAATCATTGGATTTACAACCAACGCAGGCGCCTGTCAGGAACAGGTTCAAATCAAATATTCAGGTTACATCCTCCACTTTTGTATTATTCTGGTTCTTTTGGTCTGGGAAGAAAAGACTCAATAACTGCATATCAGTTTTAAAGCTTTGTTAAAGGGACAGTTCACAAAATTACAGTTTTGTCATTATACTTACAGTATAATTGTCAGTAATTGACAGTATAATCTGTAGGGCTTCTTTATATATGGAACTCATCATGAGGTGTTTATCAGAATGTCCAAGCTGTGTTTTTCAAATTTCTGAAAGTGAATGAGACTCTCCGTCCAATGTACACTCTTTGACAAGAGGAATTATTTTGGAATTATTTTGTGTTCCTTTATAATAATGGTTCTTTTTTGTTAGGTTTAAGAACATTTCAATATTCCATATAAACATTCCATAAAGAACCTTGTGTCCAAATGAAAACATTCTATGGATGTAATTTTTTATGGAACCAATATTTGAATTGAAGAACCTTTAGTGATTTATTTGATTATAATGGTTAAGTGTAGGTCGAGGCTTCTCCTTGTTTGTATTGTAAATATTTGGTTAATTTTCACTGTTCAATCTGTTGAAGTGATGTATACATAATGTAAGTAAAAAACAAACACCAAAAAGCTTCTTAATAATAGAAATTGAAGAGTATTTCTAAATAACAGACAAATAACAATTTGTTATTTAACAACAAATAACAAACTATTCAACATGTAGTCACTATATATATATATATATATATATATATATATATATATATATATATATATATATATATATATATATATATACACACACACAACAGTTCTGTCTGGTTCTCAAATCTGATTGGCTGAAAGCCGTGCGATATTCTGCAATATCAGAACTCCTACAGCCTCTTTACCCTTTGTGTATTTCTCCGCACACATTCAGCCAGCAAAAAGCAGACATTACAGATCTAAATTTTAAAAGATGCTTTTAACTGTTTTAACAGCCGTTTAACTGTCAGCTTATGATTTGAATCCAATGCGGAAGAAAGTAGTTCCTCATACTACTTTTTGAGACTCTCCATGTTTGATTTTGTTTTTATATACACTATTATGTCGTCAAACTGTTGTATAAACGCAATATCACACGAGTAGCAGTGCGATATGGCTGGCACGCCTCCCACCAGTGCCGATATGCAGCCATATCGCACTGCTACTTGTGTGATATTGCTTATATATATATATATATATATATATATATATATATATATATATATATATATATATATAGCTCAAGTCAGAAATATTAGCCCCCCTTTGATTTTTTTTTTCCTTTTTTAAATATTTACCAAGTGTTTAACAGAGAAAATACATTTTCACGGATTGTCTGAAAGTCTTATTTGTTTTATTTTAGCTACAATAAAAGCACCAAAGGTTTAAACACCATTTTAAGGTCAATGTTTTTGCTATTTGTAGATAATGGCTCTTACTGTAGTTCGTTCCAGCCCTAAAGGTTTAGAAATGGCTATATATCCTTTTCTAGACTGGTAGATTTATATTTATTTATTTCTTATTTCTTTTCAAATTTGTTCTTTTGATCTCAGCATGATGTCTAGCTTTTGAGGATCTTTTGGTATACTTGACTTTGTCAGCCAGGTTCTATTAAAGTGATTCCTTTATTGTGAATGTGTGGCATTAATCAGGCCTGGTTGTCTAAGGATAAGCCCTTTTTCCACACAGGGCTAGGTAGTTTTGGAATTAGTTTTCCTTAATTAAAAATGCATCATTTAGAAACTGCATGATCTGTTTATTTTAGATTGTTTTGATGATATGAAACATAAACGTGTGACAAACGTGCAAAAAATAAAAAAATAGGTTGGAGGCAAACAATTTTTCATAGCACTTTCCTTTAACAAACACAGTGTAATATTAACGTTCTCATTTAAAGACATCCTTTAACTAACCAAGGTATTGTTTAAGAAACAGAAGACAGAAAGTAATTCAAAAGGTCAATTATTGAGAAAGTTCAACAAAATATACTCTTCAGTCAATATTCTCTTATCTGGAGATCTGAAACTTAAATGGATTTTCAGGGAGTGAATCTAATGCATTGAATTAATTGACGCTAAAGGCAAGGCTGGTCCAGACAGCTTCAAATTCAGAATTCAAGTGAAAGAAAGCAACAATGTTCTGTTCTATAGATGCTAAGTGAAGGCCAGTTTGTCTGAATAAACCATGATGACTCATGTTTAGCTTAAAGAGTCCAGTGATGCAAGTAATGAATGTCAAAGGTGCTGTGATGCATCAATTAGAATCAGATGTTAGTCCACCATGTTTGTGTTTTGTTCAACATTTTTAAGCAAGCTTATAGAAAATATAAAGAGTACGTGCAGCAAAGAATGTAAGATTAATAGGATCTAATGCATACATTTTACCAATTTCATAAACAAGTTTTCATTTGGCTATCATAGAGTTCAAGGGTTGGATTCCTGCCAGTCTGAAAGAATGTTTTATTTAAAAGCCGTATTTACAAAGTCATACAGAACAAACTAGAACAAAAGAAAGACACTTTAAGGTTTGTGAGAACGCAAAACCAGTAAATGGATGGATGATTGAATGTCAAAACCCTTTTGACAAAACATACCATGTGAGTTCTTCTTAAAGGGACTTTAAGAGTCTTAAAACCTATTCACAAAGCTGCTGATACATTTTTTTTCCAACCTAGAAAACTAATGCCGAGTTCAGACTGCACGATTTTCAAAGTAGTCATGTTACAGATGTTTTCACACTGCATGACTTTCTGAGGTAGCCTTCCGTTGGTCCTGTGGTCGCACTGCAAGATGGATCGGTGATAGGTGGTTTCACGCTGCATGACTTTACAATCAGAAGAATTGCCGAAAACTCTGTCTCAGTCTGCAAACTACATCTCACAACCAAACACGTGAGAAGTGACATGAAACAACGCAAGGTCAAGCGGTATATCTTTTGGTATTAACTACATAATGAGAAAGAAGCCTTTAGCAGGGTAGAAAATGTACTTATTAACTTATAAAACTTATAGGCTTTAAAATGAATAAGCAATTTCTCCAATTTTTTTTTTCTTTTTCGATATGGTTGTGGTATTACTCAGAAATGTCAAACAGACACAGGTGCTCCTGACAAATTTTCACTAATTCTTTCTTCATTTCTTGGGTCCAGATAAACTGAAAATAAGCACTTTTAACTTCTTCCCCTACTTCCCGCTGGCCTACAGACACCCATACTAGTGGATGCTGCTCTCTCATTGGCTGTAGGTAATCGCAGATGTTATTTTCAGTCAAAACTCATTTCAACATGACATGATTTTGAATCGCCGACAGCTCCAGATATTTAGCATGCCAAATATTTGACAGGTGTTGGTGACTCATCGGATTGGCATTCTCAGATCTTGTCTTTGATAGTTCCCACTGTGTGATCGTTACTCACGTGAACAAGCACCAATTTGCCTGTGATTTCAGGCATTTGCGATTTCTCGAAACCTGTCGGTGAGTCAAAATCAGGAAAAAAAAATCATGCAGAACTCAGCATAAGTGTATAATTGACCTTGTTGTTTGACCTATGAATAATATCAGCATGATTTGATTGGCTAATGGGAGAGGGGAGGAGCCCCTCTCAAAGATTTATCGATGAATGCTTCATATATAGCAATATTATTTTCCTTACATTGATATTTTCATTAAAATGTTTCTAAATGACAATGCTGTGACATTCAAATAAAGATTTTATGATCTAGGCTTAGTGAAGAATAGCATTCTAAAAAAGTATCTGAAAATATATTTCTTACCACATGGAAAGTCATCTGCATTCAGGTGATGATTATTAAAAGCTTATTGTTGTCAAATATTTTTAAGTGTTTTATTTCCAGGGCAGATTTGCAGGCAGCACATGTTTTAGGATACATTTGGTTTGATCTTAGCTATATTTAGTGCTAACAGACTTGAAACACTAAGAAATACTTAAAACAACAATGTAGGACTTAAATGTCTATTATTTTATATTATTATCCTAAAACTACAAATTAGTATCTACTTTATTTACTTTTTATTAGAATCATCTCTTAATTATTTGCATGTAATTTGTTTTTTTTTCTCCGCCCATTGAATTAAATTCTAAAGAAAACATATTGCAAAGCATCTCAAAGAAAGCTACTTATTTCAAAATCGATAACAAAAACCAAAGTGTTCATTTGTGTTTTACTTTTGGCCATGTAAAATATTTACAGCATAATGCAGAAGTGGCATTCATGAAGGAATTTCCCTGATTACATAAATAATATAACAATGTCATTCGCAAATCTTTACCCGTAATCAGGCCTCAATTTATTGTTATTTCAAATCAATATAGCTGAACATTAGTGCTGCCAAGTCGCTTGTATTGATTTTATGGTAGATGGCTATAATTATAGCAGCTAGCACGGCTTTATCAAGTAACATCCTGAACCGCTCAGAGCTCTGATAGAGCAGTGTTAATTAACATTATTTAATCAATTGACCGATGACCCGAGCGGGAAATCTTTTGAACCGGGACATAGAAGGAAACATGACATTTCTATCTTACCGAGCAACCCCTGGTGACGTCTCCGGGTTGTTGAAAGGCAATTTGCCACCCATGTCACACCAAGCTCCCTTACTCGGACTGTTAAGTGTGTGGTTTGTCACCATGCTGGCAAAAAGCCTCCCTTGACATGCCACTGACCGGTAGCATCCCATGAGCACAGCAAAGCCACTGTCACAAGACTATCCTGAGACAGCCGATGACATGCTGACATGAACACATGTACTCATTTGCTGTTTCTGAAACATAAATAAATAAATAAATTAATATCCTAGTCTGTTTTATTGAGTTTGCCATCTGGGTGACCAGAAATGTTGTAGGTGTAAAACTGATGCATGATTTAGACTCTAAAATGAACAATGTGAAGGTTCTTCGATCCATAATAATAATTTAGTTTGTCATTCCACCCATTACCAAAGGTTTCTAGTCTTAAAGATTCAATACACTTGTATTGATCAGACTATATTTATAAATTATTCAGATGAAGATGCAATAGAGAGTTCAGTAATCACTAACTGTTCTCAGCTTTGCCGGCAGCTAGCTCTTTATAAATCTTACATGGTCGCCCACTGAAGCTAAGCAAGGTTGCGCCCAGTCAGTACCTGGAAGGGAGATCACATGGGAAAGCTAGGTTGCTGATGGAAGTGGTGTTAGTAAGACCAGCAGGAGCACTCAACCTGCAGTCTTAGTCCTAATGCCCCAGTATATTGATGGGGACTCTATACTGCTCAGTTTTTGATGCGAGGTTAAAGCGAGGTTCTGACTCTTTGTTATTAAAACCTCGGGATATCCTTTGAAAAAGGGTAGGTGTTTAGGGGGCCAAATATGCCCACTGGTCTCTGTCCATCATGGCCTCCTAACCATCCCCATATCACAATTAACTTCATCACTCTGTCTCCACTCCACCAATCAGCTCGTGGTGTGCAATATGGCTTCCATCGCTTCCAGGTGGATGCTGCACAAATGGTGGATAAGGAGATTCCCCCCAAAAATGTGTAACATGCTCTGAGTGTCCAGAGAAGCAATATAAAAATGTGAAGAATTGTTTTTATTATCAGTGCTCACACAAATGCTTAATATTGCTTTTGTGCTCTTTAATGAATTTATTTTTATTTAAAAAAAAAATTCAAAGGGAGCTAATAATTCTATAAATATATACACACACACACGCACTCCCGCGCGCACACACGCACACACACACACACACACACACACACACACACACACACACACACACACACACACACACACAATACATACTATGTAAAAGCATTTAAATGTCAGTTAGAGCTGTATAGAAGTGTCTTGAAAAATATATAGTCAAATATTATATACTGTCATCATGGCAAAGATAAAAGAGATCAGTTATTAGAAATGAGTTATTAAAACTATTATGTTTAGAAATGTGTTATGCAGACCTCACCTGTATATTTTAAAATATCCACTTTTACATATTGGTGAACATAATAGGTTGAGAAAGAAAAAAAAAATGTGCAAGGATCATAATATTGAGGCTGTGCATTAACTCTGAAAGTGCAGTCTAAAATAGTTACTGTTTTTGTCAGTAGCAAAGGACATAATAAATCATTGTTAGATGTAGTTTTCAGTTTTATCTTTGCTGCTTCTTCCTTATTTTATTTATTTGTTTTTGTTGTGGCAATATTTCTTGACAATGTTTATTTCTAAAGTGAGAAGTTCATGATCCATTCCACTCAATGTTAGCCAAACAAGTCCCATTCTACAGTTAATTCTTACCGAATATCTAAAATATGTCAGATTGTGAAAGAAAAAAACAATTTGAGTGCTATTTCTATGCTTTTATACTGTACTTCGAAACATTAAAACAGATATCTGAATGTTTGTTTGGAGTATGCTGTGGATAGTGTATAAGAGGAATATAAGCAGTAAAAAAAAATTTGTTAATTAATAGATTATTCCCTGAAACACTGAATTATTTGCCATGTTACACAAATGGCTAGCCTTGATCACTGTTAAACCATTTAAAGTCATCGGATTGATTAAATTCTTCCTTAAATGAAGCATTCCTTCATCCTATCGACATACAAAAAAAAAAAAAACACAAACCAGCCTGCGTTGTTTTATATGCCTTTAGAAATCAGACCTACACAAAAAAGCAAAGTACTTGGCATTCATTTTTCCCACTTCCCACAAATATTGACCTGGAAGAACTATAAAGTTTACCATCTGCCCTCAACATTGGTGATCCATACATTAAATAAAGACAATCAATATCTCTCAAAATAAAGTGTTCATCGACCTCGTTAGCTGTGTTTTAAGATGAAAAACACATTCCTGTGGGATTGCTGCTAGACTGAGCTTTCACATCTGAAAGACAAGTTTCTCTCAAACATGCTCCATATCTGTAGATTTCTCTGACATTACAACAGCCGCATGCGAGAAACTCCTTGAGGTTGTCCGCAGTAAAACTTAATGGAGCTCAACGAAAAGTCATTCAAGGACCTGAAATTAGTCCATTCAAGTGGAAAAGTATTTGACTGATATTTTATTGCCGGGAATGAGTGAGTGGAATTCAAGAGCCACAACAGTGTCTTGCGAACGTTGAATATGAAAAGGTCCGCCTCACAGCAAATAATCTGTGGGTTGCAAATGGCTTTTATGAGCAGAACGACATGCGACGGTTGAAACACAAGTGTAAATCAGCTTCGGTTTTATGAGATAATTATTTGGCTTGAATAAGGACACACTGGTGTCTTCAATGTCAATCTGCATTATTGTGATGAAACCTCGTTATTGATTTTAGTACATTTAGTTTAATTAAGTAATTGTCTGAATAATTTGTCCATGAATTGATTCACGGGTTTGCAAGTTTAAGTAAAAGATTCATTGATTGAGCTGCAACAGTTAACAGTTCAACGGAGGGGAAGATGTTAACCTGTTAACAAAATGCATAGCAAATGCTAAAGCTTTGAGGGCACAGACAGTCTCACTTACTCACTCACTCTACTTTAGCTTAGTTCCTGATTTATTAGGGGTTGCCACAGCATGAAGAACCACCAATTATTCTGGCATATGTTGCAAAATGGCGTTTGCAGCAAATGCCCTTCCCGCTGCAACTTGGTACAGACACTGATGTTAAATAACATTGCAAGATGTCAGCCAACCTAAACTTATTGTCAACTATGTCTAAATAAGAACACCAAAGTTAAGTGACACCCTGTATACTAACGGTAACTTAAGAATGTTTGCTGTTGACTAATTTCATTGTTAGTTATTACACTTATCAGACCTTCTTGTACTGTCATAAAATATTCAAATATTTGACCTGTAGTTACAGTTATGGACATAATGTAGTTGCAAAGTTACAATGTCTATTCATGGAGCATCAAAATTAAGTGTTATTAACTTATTAAGCACATGGTCTGGTGTATTTGTTACATGCAGTTGCTATAGTAACTACAGTCAATTATGCATAATTACATACAGTACAACTAAACCTAAACATGAACTGAAATTCTAACTCTAACCATATAGTAAGTATATGCAATTAAGCAATGTTACTCAGTTGTTCAATTCATAGTAACACAGCAAAAAGGACACAATATACTAACTATTTAACCAGTTAGTTGACATGTACAATGTTAATAAAAAGTTATGTACTTTACAGTCCAACATAGGCTCATTTTGAAAACGTAGCCCTATATACATGTCTTTGTGCTTAGCAGCTGTAGGATTACCACTGAACGGATGGCTTGCCGGCTGTTACCAGTTGTTCAATAGCTCGCCATGTACATTGGCAGACTTGAGATGGAGGGAGGAGTTGACCACGACAACAAGGTTCAAGTCTGGCAAAGAACGATTCAGATTCCAGATGACAAAAACAGAATCCAAAAAGTAAATAACAGGGTGAGAATGTGATAAAATCAGAAAACATTGTAAAAATCAGAAGAGGGCTTAACTTTTTCTGGATTGCTTTTTAACACTGTTGGTTGTTTTAGGGAAGGAGGAGGGTGGGTCATTCAATCGGTCAGTCTTTCAGCTAGTTAGTTGACAGCAGCCTCTGGTGGATTTACGCAAGAACAGCAGCCACAAATGGCACGCGCAAAAGAAATTTGAGATCTTAAAAGAATACACAGTGGCCTCTAGTGGATTTGTGAAATCAAGAACTGCATAAAAAGCAGATCCTGCAATGTATTTGGCACTCTCCAGAAATTTATGCAGAGGTGAGTTTTCAGAATGAACCTGGGTCTTTTGTATGTCTGTTGGGGACCATGAAAAGTGCTATCAGTTACCAAGCAGAGATTTAAGTATTAGGATTTAGTTGATTTACTGTTAGTAAATTAGTTAGTTTGACATGTACAGTAGTTGTAAAGTTTATTTATCAACAGAACGAATAATGGGTGACCATCAAAATAATGTGTTAGCTTTAATACAAATATGTTGATTGTTAGTTAATTTAATTAGTTAACAAAAAAACATAGTCATACGACCTCGGAATATGTGGAATATCACAGGAGGCAAAGCTTTTTCTTATGTAAATTATTATTTTTTTTTTTGTAATGTTTGAAAGCTTTCATTGCTGCTGTGGTAGAATAAAAAGACAACAATTATCCACAAATCATAAGCGTGAGGATATACAATAGTACTCAGTAAAAATAGTTGAGTTAAAAATACCCCAACATATAAACCCCCATATATTATAGCACCTTCCCAACTATGGGTTATTTTAACACAATGCATTGGGATAAATAATAATTTTGATTAAATGTTATTTTTTTCCATTCTGTTTTTACTATTGCTACTATGACCGTGTAAATAAATAACATGCAGTGCTTTATTTTCATTACATTTTAAGTTCAAATTACACTTAAGGGTTTTTACCAGTTTAATATAGATCGCCTTTGTATTATTGATGTTACCAAAACATGTATTATGTATTATCGTTTGTATTATCAATAATTAAAAGTACTGGTAAAACGGATTTAAAAACACGACATGGAGAGGTAAATAAAAAAAAACAATATTATTGTGTTAGAGTTTAAATAAACTTTACAATGCAAAAAACAACATTATGTACGCATATTAATACAGCTGTTCTGTGTCAGTTAAATCAGTCTACTGTCGAAATTCAAAGTTTTTTATCCAACTTGTTGGGTTATTAATTAAATAACCCAACAAAGCACCAAATATTTAACCAAACTGGTTGAGTTATTTTAAATAACCCAATAAAGGATAAAAATAACCCAAAGCACCAAATATGTTTAACTCAACAATTGGGATAAATAAATAACTGTGCAATATAAGAAAATAAAAAGAATAGTAATCTTCACTAATTTTATTTTTGGCTTAGTCCCTTTATTAATCAGGGGTCGCCACTTCAGAATGAACCGTCAACTTATCCAGCATATGTTTCACGCAGCGGATGCCCTTTCAGCCACAACCCAACACTGGAAAACATACAGTCTTGCATTCAGACATATACACCTCGGCCAACTTACCTTATTCAATTCACCTGTACCACATGTCTTTGAAACAAACAAACAAACAAACAAACATTATGAGAATATGCAAACTCTACACAGAAACATTAACTGACCCTGCTGGGGCTCAAACCATTAATCTTCTTGCTGTGAGGCAATGGAGCTACTCACTGCACCATCGTGACAACAAAAATAGTAATATATTTTATAAATAATAATGGTCACACTTTACAATAAGGTTTCATTAGGTTATGTATTTACTAACTTGAATTAAGAATGAGCAATACTTGTACAGCATTTGTTAATGCATTATTAAGGCACAGTGAGTTGCAATGAACAACTTTACTTTCATTGTTAACAAAGATTAATAAACACTGTTGTGTTTTTCATTGTTTGCTCATATTAGTAATATATAACTAAAATTAACTAAAGGAACCTTATGGTAAAGTGTTTGTGTTGTAAAGTCAAAATGTAAGCAAACAATCGCATAGTTTTCATTTTTTAGTTAAGAACCTTACTAAAAACACTTGCTAATCATGGCCAGAATCTCTGCATTATTTCTATCATTTCACTGAGTGCCTTGTTTAGGTTTAATTAGTAGAGAGAACTGACAGACTGCAGCTTCCAATGCCTTGATGTTCTGTCTCGCCTTTGGCATCACTGACCACATAATCATTGGCTGGCACAACCGGGACAAGGCTTGATTTTCAAAGGCTCTCGCTCCGCTGATTCGCTGTGCATCCGTAAGATTGATCACAGTGGTTTATCAGAAACAACACACGTTTCATCCCCCTTTGGATCGAGGGGAGGGAGAAGGTGGCTGGCGAAACGGGTTGTGTCCCTCCCCACAGACGCGCCACAAACACCAGAGTGACACCAAGGGAGAAAGATTTTGACAGCTCAAGTGTGTCAAGCCCATCATGACTCGCCCGTGGCACTTTTGATTAAAAGAGAAACACTGATACTATCAACTGTTGCCACAGAAAGCGCTAGATAACCATGGCCTTACATTCATAGGGTCTTCAACTCAATTAAAAAGAAATTTCTCTTATCTGTCAACACTGCCAATATTTTATAATGTGTTTGTGTGGATAAAACAGCCCAAGGAAACAAACAAACCACACCGCAATTCTATTTTAGAAACCAATACTTTGACTGTCATAAAATAACACGTTTTGTCACCGTTCTGCACTTGGGAAAAGATTTAAGGCTTAGTGCTGTGAAAATAACTCATCACAGGATCAAAAACTATCATTAAATTCAGTCGCAAATAAAGCAACTCTTACAGTTTCACATATCACAGCAGTATGTTGTGACTCAAACACAAAAAAAGCAATGGGAGGTCCCACTCTGAAGCAAGGATGCAACTGTTTTCAAAATTCAGAAGATGGTGCTATTTGTTTATGTATGCATGCATTGCATTCACACCAGTCTGAACATTCAGTGTGCTACGACTCCAAATATTGCGTTTGCAAAATCCCAAAATAACACAGACCTGCAGAATAACGTAAAGGATAGATAGGTTTTTATGCAGGATATCCCATAAAATACAGTAGCTCTCCTTGTACAAAACACATATTCTCTCTATCTCATACTAGAGGTATTAAATACACACACACAAGGCTGATGCGGAGGAATATGATTGCATTAGTTTGCATAATGAACGGTCAGCCGTCTCAAGCCATTTTATACAACACCGGTTAGTTTGCATTTCCTCTAAACTCAAGTTGACTTTGATTAGAAGGTCTTGGCCCTCCCTGTTAGCAGTCATACACTTGAAGGTCATGTAAGTATATAGCATAATAATGTAATTATGCAAACTCAGACCCTGAAAGATCTGACATGTTATACGCAATTAAAGCCCAAGATGTGCGCCCACAAAATAGCCACGCATTTTGATCCCGGCTTGAAGGGCACCACAGGATCCTGGTTTAATCGTCTGGCAAGAATGCAGAAGTGGAAAATTTGATGATGCCAGTTGTTAAGTGGATCTTCGTACTAAATGCATTCATGCCACTTATATTATGCTAGTTACACCGTTCAAGATCAGTGCTGAATTTGAGAAGCTGTATTTTCTGGCACTGTCTGTTTTAGATGTGTTTTTGGAACAACTAATGCTTTTAATTGAACTGCAGGATTTTAGAGTGGTTCATCATGATGTTGTATAGATCAGCCATTTATTTGGACATATACAAATGGCAAGATTACAGTTTCATGACCTTTTTTATTTTTAGTAGACTCATTGATAGTCTACTAAAATATAAATGATGTCATAATTTACTATCAATCCATGTAGATGTAAAATAAGATAATACTTTATAAGTGCTAATAAACAGTTAAAATCTTAATCATAGGTAGGAAATAAGCCAGTAGTAAATGGTGTAAATCATTACTTAAACTAAAATATATAATTATTATTATTATTATTATTTGCATATTTTGGTCATATTTTATTGTTTCAGATCATCAAACAATTTTGAACATTAATCAATTATAAAAAAGTAAACAAATCAAGTAGTTTTGAACTAAGGGTTTTTGAATGTGTGATTGTTTATGTTTTAAAAAGGTATAGATCAGCCATTTATTTGGACATATATATTGGCAAGACTACAGTTTCAGGACCTTTTCTATTTTTAATAGACTAATTGATAGTCTACTAAAATATAAATTATTTAATAATTTACTGTCAATCTATATGGATGTTAATGGCTACTGGTTTCCAAATTTTTTTCAAGTATTTGTTTTCGTCCAACAAGAAAAAAGAAACAATCAATGTCTAAACAGGTTTGGAACAAATTGAGGGTAAGTAAATGATAAATAAATGTTATAATTAATTTATAACTATTAAATTAAAGATAAAGTGTGTTTTTATGTAAAAATACATTATCAGTTTAATTTCTATTGACTATGAGTATGATATGTACAGGTTTAATTACTAAAGTAATTGCTCGTTTCCACTGAATGGTACAGTACGGTACGGTTCCTACAGAACCGAACCGTACCGTACCACCTTTTCGAGACCCTTTCAAAAGGGTACCAAACACGAGAAAGGGTACTAAAAGGCAAAGCTAGACGCGCACCTTAACACTATTGGTTTACAGAGATATGTCATTCGCTCACACAACTAGCCAGAATGAAAGCAAAGAAACCGCCATGTTTTAAATACACAGCCGAGAGATTACAGCATAAATAAATATATATACATGTAATAAAGAGCCGTTGTCAACACAGGCTCAAACAAACCTTGCTGTTGTCTTGATGAACAGCCACAAAGCCCAAAAAAAGAGCAGAATTTAAACTGTGCCCTGTAGTTTTTTTATGAGCTAGTCTCGCTTTCTTGCTTGTGCTCGCCGTGTGTCTATTTCTGAAATAACTTCTTGAGCTGATGATAATAGTGTGCACTTGATTATTGACGTGATGTTGAAACCTGATCTTGTCAGAAACTGACAAATGTGAGAGTGACATGTGAAAAAACAAAGGAGAAGCTGGAAAAAAGGAGCACATTATTTTTTTCAGCAAACGTGATCAAACTGCCATGTTTAAATATTATTATCACCTTTTGGACTGTTATGAACTCGGAATGATGAAATTACTTTTCTAACAAGAGGCTACACGTGCTGCTGCAGATTAAAGACACAGATGAGAGGTTTGCACTGACTGTGTTCTATATCTTGTGTTGTTTTTGAACCTATAAGGACTAAATGTCTGCTGTGTGTAGTTACTTTGTAGTTGGTAACATATCAGAGACAAGGGGCTGTATGTGTTCATATATGTTGCATTTATTTACTTATTTTATATAATTGCATACGTTACAGTAGGCTATTTCATACTGATATTGATCAGCAGTTCTAATCAAATCATGTTCATAGAAAAGCTAGTACTAAACATTTATACATAAGTATTTATGTGTTGAAAGCATCTGTTTTGTGAGAAGTGCTTCTCATATGATATGTAAACGACCCGTACAGCTTTACTGTAGACATTTTCGAGCGAAAATGACGTTGACTGAAACTTTCTGTCATACACTACGCCCACTAAAAGCATACCATTTGTACCCTTTTAGCAGTGGAAAAGCAAGCCTGACAAAGGTGACCAGTACCGTACCGTACTGTACTAGTCAGTGGAAATGAGCCATAAGTAGTTGAGTTTAAGTATTGTATATGATTAGGGCTATAAAATAAGATAATACTTTATAAGTGCCAATAAATAGTTAAAATCTTAATAATGGGTAGGCAAAAAGCCAGTAGTAAATCGTGTGAATCATTTCTTAAACTAAATATAATTACATTTTTTTTGTCTCATTTTTGGTCATATTTTAATGTTTTAGATCATCAAACAAATTTGAATATTAATCAAAAATAACAAGTAAACAAATCATGTAGTTTTGAAATAAGAATGTTTTGAATGTGTGATAGGTTATGTTTTAACAGGGGGTAAACATTTTTCTCACAGTCCTATGTACTGTAGTTTTGTATTTTGTTTTCATTAATATAAAAACATTCATTTAAATGCTGCATGGAGTGTTTACTTGAGTTATCTTTGACTAATATTTAAAATAGTTTGATGATCTGAACATTAAAGTGTGACAAACATGCAAAAAAAAAAAAGAAGAAATCAGTATGGAGCAAACATTTGATCACACCCAGCAGGAATGCTGGAAAATATTCAGTGAGTGTGATGTGAAACCGGCAGATACAGCTCACAGATACTGTAGGAACTGTAAGTGTTCAAAAGACATTTTCTTCCTGTAAATGTGGCATTTATTGTATACTCCATAGAGCAAAGCCTAGAAGTAAAGTCAAATAACCAAGTAAGTATTTTAATAGACACCAATGCTTGCACAAAAGTTACATTCTAAACATTAACCCCTTCAGACCCGAATTATGTTCCAAGTGACTGAAAAATGTAAAAGCATGTTTTCACAGTTTTTGGGGCTTCTATAAATGAGACCAAATTATAATAATAAAAACTTCAACACCCTTTAAGTGAAATCAGAATTATTAGCCTCCACCCCCAACCCTTAATGTTTTTTTTTTTTTTTTATTACTACCCTAATGATATTTAACAGAGCAAGGGCATTTTCACAGTATGTCTGATAATGTATATATATTTTGGAAATTTTTATAGTCAAAATTAGTAGCCCCTTTAAGCTATATTTTTTCTCAATAGTATACAGAACAAACCATCAATATACAATAACTAGCCTAATTGGCCTAACCTGCCAAGTTAACCTAATTAAGTCTAGTTAAGCCTTTAAATGTCACTTTAAGCTGTATAGAAGTGTCTTGAATAATATTTAGTAAAATATTATTTACTTTCATCATGGCAAGATAAAATAAATCAGTTATTAGAAATGAGTTATTAAAACTATTATGCTAGAAATTAGTAAAAAAAAAAAATCTTCTCTCCATTAAATAGAAATCAGGGGAAAAATAAACAGAGGAGCTAATAATTCAGCGGGGCTAAACATTCTGACTTCAACTGTATATAAGACAGGCTATACAAGTACTTGTACATGAGACTGAACAATGTTCTACTGGATATTGTGCAAAAGAGGTAATGTATTAAAAAAGATTATTGTGCAAAATAGTTATTTAAGGTTGAAGCAAGCACTGCAACATGATTGTGGAATATTTATAGTAAACACCGTTTTCATTATTGAGTCCTTGTAAGATGGAGTTTAAATAAAGTGTCAGGTGCATAAAAGAGAAGAGCCCACTTACTTGTATGAATCCCAATTTGAAAAGCACAATGTTTTCAAGAGACATAAGATGTGTCCCAAATCCCATACTTATACACTATTCTGTGCCATTTTGTAGCATAACTAGTAGTATAATAATAGTAGTGCATCCACACTGAAAACTCTAAAAAGAATAAGTGCACTTTAAATACCCGGATGATGCACTTATTTAACCGGTAAAATTAAGCTTAGAATGTTGGATACTTCACGCACTTAACAGCCGCTGCTTTGCTCATGTAGTGAAAGAAGCGTAGCTTTCGGACACCCATGTTTGATCGCTTTATTTTTTTTGGATTGTAAAAGCAGTATTCTCTTAGGAGACTGATTATACCGCCTATCGATGGTGAATGCGGTTATACTTATGTCAAGTATTATTTGGTAGTTTGGACATGTATTTCACTAATTTGGTGACCGTCAGACATCATCTGGTTTTAAATTCTGCTAAGTAAACAAAACTTTAGTGTTCCAGTTGGGACGAGACTACATTCATACCATATGCTGTTGAGTCTATAAGTGTATAGTGGATAAGAGCATAGTGTAGGAGAAGAGAAGGTATCTTTTCTAAAGGTGGTTGGTTAAGCCCACTCACCTGTAAGGGATGTACGCAGAAATGCATGGGGAAGGATTTCAAAGGGGGGTAAATTAAGGGGCTGCAAGAAGAAGCTGTTGAGCAGTGTAGTCCAGCAGGCTTTAATACTTCGAAACCTTCTTCTGATGGCAGTAGCTAGAAGAGGTCATGGAAAGGATGGGGAGAGTCTTTCACTATACTTTTAGCTTTGCTCGACCACTGTGAATGGAAAATATCCTGAATGGAGGGTAGAAGGGCACCGATGATCTTTTCGGCTGTGTTCACTGTGCACTGCAGTGTCTTGCGGTCTGCAGCACTGCAGCTCCCATGTCAAACAGTGATGCAGCTGATCAGCACACTCTCAATGGTCCCCTGTAGAATGTGGTGAGGATGGGTGGAGAGAGACTTTGCCCTTTTCAGTTGAGGGAGGAAGTGTAGGCTTTGTTGACACAGTTCTTTGGATCTTGACAGTTGACAAATGCAATTCCAAATGCAAGTTGCACATTTGAAATGAACTCTGGATCTTTTATCTGCTTGTTGTAATTGGGATAATGAGGGAATAACACACAACTGGCCATGGAACAGCTCAGCAGTCAATAGTCCAATTACTTTTGGTCCCTTAACAAGTGGGAGGCACATATACAAACTTTTGTAATACCAACAGTGTTCAGCTGATTTGGATGCAAATACCCTCAAATTAAAGTGTCTGCAATCTAAGCACATCTTGTTAGTTTTATTTCTAATTCATTGTGTTGGCGTATAGAGCCAAAACTGGTAGAATTGTGTAGATTTCCAAATATTTATGGACCCAACTGTATGTATTACACAAACTACTGAAAAGAGCCAAACTCCCCTTCTCTGACTGACAGTGTAAAATTTGCTCAACATATAAAAGTTTCTCCTGAAGGTTTTACACATAGTTCAAATGCACCATACCCTATTGTTTAATGAGTTTTTGAAACAACTTATCAAATATTTAGTGACTGCTTATTTCTCATTAAAAATAGAGGCATAAATAGAAAGAAGAAATAGAAGAAAAAGAAGAACTTTTATAAATAAATCAACTCCTTTCAACTGCTCTAGCACATGCTATTTTTATTCTGCGCTAGACAGCGATACATCTATGCAGCTTTCAAAAATTTACCAGATATAGAGGCATCTTAGTAGATGGGATGTTTCACCAGCACTGGATTTACATTCTTCCCTTCCGAGCTGCTACAGTTTTTGGACACAGCCAGCCTGTGTGATCTCGAGGTGAAGTGACTTCATACAACCGCAAAAATGACCCTGCTCTGAAGCTGCCAAATGTAATCTGATGGAAAGAAGAACGTGTATTGAATGTGCACACACTGTATCTATATATCAGATAGACATATATGTGTGTGTGCTTGTGTATGGGTCTATGCTACAGTTTTCCTAAGAAAAAAAAAACTGACAAAAAAAAAAAGATAATTTGAAGCAGCATCATTTGTCTGCATATGTCAAAAGTCTGAATTATTTTGAAAGCATATTTTTTTCAGTACACAAGGAGCCAATATTACACAAAGATTAATCATTGCAGATTGGCAGTTATTCTAGACCCCCTACTGAGTAAACACACTGTAAATCCTGACCCATCTCCAAATATTTGTTTCTCTAATATCTATTTTCTATCAAATGCCCAAAGTTCATCATTTCCCGCCTGGCAGGCATTAAACAGCTGAAGGCAGCTCCTTTATGACACATAAAGAGAATAATTCATATTATCACAGAGATGTATTGACTGTTCTCATTTGATACAAGTCTGCGGTAGCAGCCTGTCTCTGGCTGTCATCTCTGACTGGTTTTATTACCTGTAAATCACGCAGCAGTGGCCCCCCGTGGGTTTTAGTACAGCACAAAGGGCGGACTGGAAGTTAACTGACATCTAATCTGCACAAAGAGAGAGCAGGAGCTTATTTGAATCCCCGTTCAGTGACAGCGTGAGACTAGAGAATTCTCTATCTCTGACAGAGAAATGTGATCTTAAGAACAGTTGCTCTGCCTCCATGCAAATATTGAAACGAAACAGGGCCAAAATAGGATTGGAACCTCTGTTCCTCCATGGGTGAGGTAAACCCCCCGCTATGATGTCCCTGTATTTTTCAGATTACAATGGGAAGAATCAGTTGGGCTAACACAATTCTTTATGCCGACAAGCTTCTTGCAGATAATTTTCTCGCTTGCCTTTGTGTACACATTCTTTGAGCTTACCTGCTATCAAATTTAATCAGCCTCGGCCTTCTCTTTTTCCTCACATGTGCAACGGTCAGTGGAAATGCAGGGCTTCGATTAATTCATCCCTCCGACTCTTTTCCTTGTTGCAATATTTGTTATAGCTTAAAGGTAGACAGCTGAATGTTAAGTCGGGGAATATCCCCGAGTCTAAACAAAGGTTGTTTTCGCACACAATAGACCTTTTATCTCTTCACGCAAGCCCTCTACCACTGACAGACTTGTTACGATAACAACATGGCTCCTCCAAGGCATGTTCTCCACTGAATATTGCATTCAATTTGAAATTCACCAGAGACTTCCCTTTAACCAACTTTATATGTCACACCTAAGTGGTGGAAAGAGAGCTTCACACGGTAATTTGTTTTGATTATAAAAGGAAAAATACTGAAAATGCAGGTTTGAGGGCTGTGTCTATGGAATTCGCATTCGCACTGCAAAGTTGCTCAATATTTGTATTCAGTGTGGCTTGCATAAATTTGGACTAACATATTCAGCGTTTGAATCAGGCCAAAGTTTACTGGGGGGTCTGTTTCCAGAAACAAAAAAGAAAGGCCTTAGAAAAACTCTTTCCGGTAAAAGAAAACAATGGCAATAGCAAGAAAGCATACACACACCTAAGTGTTTGTGATAATTCTTTAATATTGGCTTTCTGTCAATCCAGGCTCATTATTGATACGTACCCCTGCATACATTTCTGGACAGAGCGAAATACATCCCAGGTTTGTGCAGTTTTTGTTTTTGCAAATCCCCCACTGTTTTGCAAGGCCGCTGTGTATGTTTTTTTAGATCTCAAATGTCTCTTGCAAGTACTATTCGCACCTGCTGTTCTCGTGTAAATCCACCAGAGGATTTGACTGACTGACTGACCAACCGACTGATTCCCTCACCAATCCACTTCCCTAAACCCAACCGATAGTGTTTTCAAAAGCACCAATTGACCTGCCCACCGCCGTCCCAAAATGCAACTGACTGTTTTTAAAAGCAATTCAGAAAAAGAAAAGCCCTCTCGGCCGCCTAATGTTTAACACATTTTCAGATCTTTCCATGTTCTCACCCTGTTATTTACTTGTTCTTTTTATTCGAACTTTAACCCTGTCATCGCAGTTAACTCCTCTCTGCGTCGCAAGTCCGCCAAGTCCGCCGACTGCTGCGAGCCACTGGGCAAACTGGATCCAGCAGAAAAGTTGTCCACATGGATATAAGAAGTCAGCTGGTTGTACTAAAAGTAACAGAAGCCCCATAGCGTTAGTTTTAAGGACGAAACACAGCCACACAAAGCTCTGGCTACATGATTTTCAATGTCCAGAAATGTATAGGGGGTATGTTTCCAAATAAGCCTGTTTTGCAACCTGCTACCTGAAAATAGTTCTGTAACCAAGTCAACTAGCTGCCATTAGAACAATAGTAAATTGTCTGCATAATATATGCTAACATTTTATTATAATGGACACCCAACAGACTTTGTAACTTTACTTTAGCTAAGTCTAATTTAACAGTCTACTAATAATCATGTCTACTAATATTGTGGAAAAAATAGTTCATTGACATATTGGGAGCATTTGTGCTACATTTGCAAATGTGGGGGGTGAGGGAAGGGTCTGAAAATGCTACATTTAAAAAAACAATCACATTTTTGCTCACTGTATTATTATTATTTGTGGTAACAACAGTTTCCTTTAGTGGATTATTATCAAGGAGAATGGTACCAAACTTGTCCGGTTTCATTTCTGGCTAAGCAAACATTAGGATCATTTGGCCAGATGGTGTCAGGATGGATTTAAACCAAAGTGACACATTCTTAAGGAGCTCTGGATGTTGTATAAAGGATTTGATTGGATAAATTATCCCAAAGAGTCATGTAATTTGCAAGGTGATTTGCACTTTTTTAATTAAAGTAATACAGACATTTTAAATGTTCGGTAAATAAAAAATACAATACTATAAATAAACAAAAAAAAATAATAATCAACAATAGTAGATTGTGTTTTAAAAGTTCAGCATACTTTTCATTTGTACATATTATAGGACTATAAGATTTATTTGAAACCTTAAAATATTGCAGCCCCCCTACCCGAACTGAGTGCAAAATGAAATGACTGTCTAGCTTTGCTTCTAAAAACTGCATGACTTATCAATAGTTCCATATTCAGCATTCTACTTTTGGCAAGAGCCTAAAGAGAATGTTAAAATCTTCCTTTCCAAGCCTATGGCAACATGAAAAGCAGCATTACTCAGTTTTAACGATGATCTTATCTTAGTAAAAGCTGTGCAACAGAGAATGGCCATCACTCTTTCCTTATTTCCCCTCTACCACGCTGTCATCCCACAGACATTAATATTTACTCATCATAATTAAATATTAACCTTGATTGGACTGCCTCCCTTTTAAAATTAGAGCAGCGATATTGAAATCGCAGCAAGACGTTTAAAATGATTTTCTTCTGCTAATTTGAGAGGTTATTAGCTGCCCTGTAGCACGTTGTTTTAGAGTGATGGTAATTGATCAAGCTTACTGTATTTGTTTTCTGGTGGATTTGATAATAAAAGCTTCTTGTAGTGGATTATTATTATGGAGAAGGGAACCAACAACGTCCGGTTTCATGCCTGCCTAACATTAGGATCATTTGGCCAGATGGTGTCAGGATGGATTTGAACCAAAGTGACACATTCCACGGGAGCTTGGGATGTTGTATACAGAATTGATTTGATAAATATGGCCCAAAGAGTCGTGTAATTTGCAAGGTGATACATTTTCAGAGGCTGAATCAATTTCTTGTCTTGAAAGCATTGGTGAATATATCACAGCAAATTACCTCTGAGGTCTTAATCTCTAATGTGAGCGATAAAGTGCACACACACACATACACACACACACACACACACACACACACACACACACACACTGAGAAAATAAAATGCTGTTTTCTTTCGGTTGATACCCCCAGTTACACTCATTTTGCATCCAAAGCATGTACAACATTGTAATCAAGTCAATTCAAGTCGTCTTTATTTCTAAAGCACTTTTACAATGTACTATAGATTGTGTTAAGGCAGCTTAATGTAGATCTAAAAGAGAATAAAAAACTATTTTAGAATGAGGAATAGAATATGAATATGAGATTGTGTCCAGAATATCAAGCAGGGAGCATTGTTGTGGAAGGATGCTGGTCTAGAGTAGTTCTAGTTAACAAACTTTGGGAGATACCAAGCTCAGCAGAGATGCAATCCAAAAGGTATCAGAAGGCTTGGGAACAATGAGCACCCATTGTAGAGAAGTTGCAGGTACAGTATAAGGATATAATACATATAAGATAATATGAACCTTAGGATACACTGTAAAAAATCCAACTTACAAATTGGTAACTTTAAGTTTACAATTGTATGCTAGGTTGACATATTTTCGAGCGCAGTGTTGAGTTTACTCATAAAAACTACTGAACTGCATGTTTAGAAGCGCTCGTTCAATTAAAGGGCACCTATGGTAAAAAATCTACTTTTCAAGCTGTTTGGACAGATCTGTGTGTTGGTTTAGTGTATAGACCGTCATACTGGGGTGATATGAACACACCCAGTCCTTTTTTTTCAATTTAACTACAAAAAAAGGGTCGGCCAATTGGAGCTGTTTTCAAATCGATCACACCATTACGTAGGTGTGCGATCCCCCCGCCCACCGAATTGATTGACAGCTGCGCGCATTAACATGTTCCGGTAGTCGCGTGTATATGTCAACAAGACCAGACAGACATACGCAAAGCAACCGGGAATAAAAGCTCTGTTCTGTTCGCTAGGATCAGCAATCATCATCAAATGTGATTAAGAGTAAGTTTCACATGTTTAAAATGTTTTAAAACAGAGTATGTGTGTAATTAATTACAACGTTTTACTTCCGCTTTACTTCATCAGCACAGCCGCGTGTCAGAACAATTATAAAAGAAGACGCTTCAATCCCGGTTTGTGGAAGTTAAATCAGGTTTATTTTGTACATTAGCATAACAGATATCCACACCAGGCCCGGATTGGCTAATCGGGAGCACCGGGAGAATTCCCGGTGGGCCGGTGTCCCTAGCTGCTTGCACTCTCAGCAGTTGCGCTTTTTTCATTTATTTATTTATTTATTTATTTGACCACAGCCACACTATTTTTATTCATTATTTTGCCGCAGCCCCGCTCATTTTATTTATTTTCTCGCAGCCCCGTGAGCAAAATGCAGCCCGCAGGTTAATGATGATGTAACTAAGTTATCATTCCAAACAGCGGCAACTTAGTGAATATTAATGAATATTAATGAATATTACACCTGCTCAATGAAAGTCAGATGATTCACTACATTAATAAATCTGACATAATTTGATCAGAAATCTAAAAAGGGGAGAAAAAGAGTAGACATCAATAGCTGCGGATAACAGTGCAGTAATTATTTTGTATCCCGAATACAACACCCTAACCGTACGTTCACACCGAAAGCGGCGAGAGCGTCAAAATAGCCGGAAGTCATTCATTTTCAATGAGAGCCGGCGGCGATAGGCGACGATAAGCGGCGTGAAGCAGCGCGGCGCGTCTTCGCCGGCGTGAGCGTCGAGGAGAGTTGAAATTAAGTCAACTTTATGGTAATGAGCTATGACGCGGTTCGGCGGCAAGCAATCAGAATAAAGACGTCCACCGCTTGATAGCAGTTCAGGGAACACAGACCTGTGAACTTTGGTTCCGACCACAGTTGTTCCCAAGGGTTTGATTATTGCGGTCGCCGGATTTCCAATTATTTACAATGTTTTCTTACAGGAACATACATTAAATAAGTTACTGGCGAGTTACTGATGTTCATCAATGTTATGTAAATTTATCTTTAAAAAGCGGGAATCTCACGCGATGTGACAGTACAAAACAGTATAGCTGCTTCAGGATATTTCAGACATATGGACACATATTGGATAAATAGAGCAAAGCCACACCACATGCAACTTGATCTTCCATTGTTATATGAATTTGATAAGAAGTGCGCAACATTTTCACGCTAAAAACATGTCTTATGCAGGAATGTAACTGATAATGCTGCAATGGCTCCTTTAAGTACGAGATCAATGTAGCGAGTTTTGACGCTCTCACCGCCGGAGCTGAAGGCAGACAGCGTTGTCGCCAGGGCGGCCAGAGCGACCTTGGACGCTCTCGCCGCTTTCGGTGTGAACGTACGGTAACAGCGCCGTCTTGGTCTAGTGGTTAGCATGCTGTGTTACCGCGCCGCTGACCTGAGTTCAATTCTCAGCAGGAAAATTTTTTTTTTTTTTTTTGCATTTTTAGTGTTAAGACAAATAATAGTGTTTGGGTTACTTATGTAGGGGTACATTTGTGTGTGTGTGTATGTGTGTGTGTGTGTGTGTGTGTGTGTGTGACGCTGACGACCGTTACAAAGAACTGGATATCTATAAAGAATTAATGTTCTCATATTTATGAAAAACATTTGAAGTTCTAAAGCAGCTGTGTCCTTGAAAAAAAACGTGTTAGTGTCATTAGAAACTGAATTGGAAATAACGTTATTTTAATATAGTCAGTCGTTGATTGAGATGGGCCGTTCTAAGGCTTGAAACTCCAGAGCTAAAAAGGCGTCCCACTCCGGCCCTGATCCACACAGTACTTGAGGTTAGCCTTAACTAAGCTAAGCGCGCTCTGTCTGTCTGCCTGCCTGCCTGCCTGCGTGTGTATCTGTGTGTGTGTGTGTGCGCGCGCGCGTTAACTTTGTAACGATATTGTGTGTGACTCATCAATGCAACTTCACAATACTGATTAGTAAAGGTTAGTTCTTACTGTAGTATCTCACAAACGCTACGTGAGACCTTCTTCCTTTAAGTTTGTCTGTTGTCTAACGCAGCTGAGGGAGGAGGCATGTAGAAACAGTGGGCGGGCAGAACTCGGCTTAAAGGCGCAGTACGACAAAACCATCCCCTGCTGGAAATCAGTATAAAACAGCATCTTGTAAAAGGTATAATGAAAAATCTGATGGGTATTTTGATCTGAAACTTTATATACACATTCTAGAGACGCAAAAGACTTTTATTAAATCTGAAAAAAGGGGTAACCTAGGTGCCCTTTAAAGTAAAGAATTCAGTTGAGAAGACTTTAAATTTGGATTTATTCATTTCAGCGTTTTCTTAAAGAAAAGACACAAACCATTACAGAACAATATTTCCCAAGGTTTCAGATTCACACGTTCAAATAACAAATACATATGTATTAAGCTGTTTTTTTTTTTTTGAGTAAATTGCATATAATTCAATGCAAACATGAGAACAGAGGCAGAATAATTTGCCACACTGCACCCAGTGTTTTTCGAAAAAAATAAAATAAAAAATTCACCTTGCCCAGAGTTTTCAGAAAGTTTCGGTTTTACTCACTTGACACTTGTTTTTGAGTAAACAAACAGTGAAACCTTGTACAAAAAGTGCAGTTTCGAAAATACCCATTAATTTTCTTTTTGGCTTAGTCCTTTTAATTATGGAGTCGCCACAGCAGAATGAACCACCAACTTATACAGCTTATGTTTTATGCAGTGGATGCCCTTCCAGCTGCAACATCCATGCACACTCACTCACACATACACTATGGATGATTTTAGCGTATCCAGTTCAATTATACCACATGTCTTTGGACTTGTGGGGGAAACTGGAGGACCCGAAGGAAATCCACGTGAACACGGGGAGAACATGCAAACTGCACACAGAGCTGAGGCTCGAACCAGCAACCTTCTTGCTGTGAGTTGAAAGTGCTACCCACTGCGCCACGATGTTGCCCAATAACCATGCATGTACACTAAAAATATATGTTTGCGGTTTGCTCGAACTACTTATTTAAAAAAGCTGAAACAACACAATTATGGATTTTTGCTGGGGGTGGTGGGGGGTACCTTAATTGTTTTATGTTCAATCCACTTAAATTTGTAAAAAGTAATAAATTAACTTAATTTCTTCATGTTGTCCCAATACAAATCAATTGTGTGAAACCCAGCATTTATTACAGTGCAGACTGGGCCTAAAACACCTTGTACATGTGCATGACACTTCAAAAGACATGAGATGTGAGCGTAAAGGTCACACACATCTGTCAAGCGCATGTTTACATTGAAAAAAAAGCATTTCCATTCACAATTACAGCCAAAAATGTTTTGTTTTTCAAATAAAAACAAATTAAAATTAAACACTCCCTAACTTGGCATTTCTTCTGAAATACCAGTAAGCAGTCAATTATTTGCAATTAAAACTACACACAAAGCTTTAATTATAGTTTTGTTTATTTATTTTTTTAACAAAACACTCCAACTTGCGAATACTATACAGAATAACCTGTGGGGTATTTTGAGCTTTTATTGACACATAAGCTTTTACTACATTTTGTTAAAAGTGACATCACCATTAATGGGATCATTTATTTAAAACAGCTACTTTGATCTAGTTCCATCACATACAGAACATAAAATAGCCAAAATTAAGTGTTCTGGCATAAAACCACAAACAGTATAAAAGCACCAGCACCGTTAACATGTCAAAAAGGACTGGAAAATAGATCAGAGTTTCCAGATGCATTCTGGAAGCTGAATAGCATTAGAGAGCACGTTAATGCACCATAGGGGGCGATTGAAATTTAATAACAGGCAACACCAAGGTAAGCATCTTGCTCAATAAAGCAGTTGTGGCGTCTGGTAATGGCTACTTTCATGACACTTGATGGCTTGAACACAATTCCCCTTTTCTCTAATTGCACAGTCAAGGGGAAACCCAGGACTAAAGTGAACAGCACAGCCTAGGTGTTATAAAAGTATAATGTCTAATGTCATATATCTTTAGCGAGACGGAAAGTGGAATTCCTGAGATATAATCATTATTTAGACAGCCTCTGCCTTATGCATTTGAAAACTTTCCTTAACAGAGCCATTACTTTTTGTTGTATCTTACCTATGGCCATGTAAATGTAACCTGGCTTCTCTAAGACTGCTTCTTGCACCTTCTCCACAAATAAATAAGTAATCTCTGGGGGAAAAAAAGCATTATTGAGGTAGTAGCTTTCAAGCAGACTTGTGGCGAAGGGTGCAGTTGAAATCTATCACTTTAAAAATGTATGCGCTAAATAAAAGGTTTTCCATTACCCCTACTCAAACTATCTTTTTCACCTTATTTCCACTCTTGCGAACTTTAGACAGACCAAACTAGGTTTGAGATTTTTTGAGTAAAGTGTGAAAATGCTTTAGAATTAGGCCAGATTTACTAAATTGGGCAAATTAACATGAGACATGCAATCCGATCAAAGTGCAATGAAAAGTTCACACAAAATTACAAATGACATCCCCAAATTAAACAATAAAGGTACAACCAGATTATTTGTACTCCACTGCACAAGACACGTCCAAACGACGTCTTAACAGCATCTGTTAGACCAGCCTGATCTCACGAGGAAATGTAATTATTTTAGGTTTTGTAAGTTAAGAGGCTAATTCATACGAATTTGTCATTTCAGTCGTATGAAAATGTACGATTTTAAAAAGGAGGCATGGCACCCAACCCCACTCCTGACCTCAACATCATTGGGTGATGAGCAAATCGTACTAAATACTAAATTGTACAAATAAATCGTACGAAATCAAAAAGTTACGAAATGCCGTGAGATAGCATTGGTTACACTGACAGATACAATATAAACATGGTATGCATGCCTGTCAGATGTCTAATGTTCAAATATAATGAGGCTCTGTAATCGGTGCATCTGATGGGGAAACTCCTACAAATGCCTGTGCAGAAGTCTTTTATTACATTTGTTTTTTTCTGTTCTTTAGTAAATATTGATAGTAGATTTTAGCCCAATCCCAATTCTATTTCTTGTACCCCTTGAAACAGAGTGTGAAGGGGAGGGGCTTCAAATTTTACCCCTAAGAAATGGGACAGGGCGACGCAGTGGCGCAGTAGGTAGTGCTGTTGCCCCACAGCAAGAAGGTCACTGGTTCGAGCCTCGGCGTTTCTGTATGGAGTCTGCATCTTCTACCTGCGTTCGCATGGGTTTTCTCCGGGTGCTCCGGTTTCCCTCACAGTCCAAAGACATGCGGTACAGGTAAATTGGGTAGGCTAAATTGTCCGTAGTGTATGAGTGTGTGTGTGAATGACTGTGTGGATGGATGTTTTCCAGAGATGGGTTGCGGCTGGAAGGGCATCCGCTGCGTAAAAACGTGCTGGATGAGTAAGCGGTTGATTTCGCTGTGGCAACCCGGGATCAATAAAGGGAATAAAAGAAAAGAAAAGGAATGAATGAATGAATAAATGAAAGAAAGAAAGAAAGAAAGAAAGAAAGAAAGAAAGAAAGAAAGAAAGAAAGAAAGAAAGAAAGAAAGAAAGAAATGGGACAACACTACAGCACCTGCACACGTCATCATATGTCATTGCAATCTCTTGCTTAATGTTGCAATAAGATCGTAACTGTACTGTGCATTTACACTGTGGCCATGTTCATCTACCAAACACACAAAAAAGCATTAACATTATACCAGACACTGTAAAAAGGTAATTCCCAGCCACAATACTTTTCTGACAGGGCATTCGAGTGTCATCGAGTGACAGAATATTGTGGGACTACTAACAAGAGTTATTATTAGGGATTATAGATAGCAAAATTTAGTTTTTTTTTTCTTTTTTTCTTTTTCTTTATTTAAAGCATGATAGTAAAACACAAATGTGTTCATAAATATATGAAAACATATGCTTGTTTGTTGAAAAAATTGGTAATAATGACAAATACTAATTTGTGCATCTCCTGACTTGTTCAGCCATGCTGTCGTTGTATATGGTGTATTCTAGGAAATTTTCATACCCCTTGGTTTCCAGTGTGGTACTGAAAAAAAATCTCAATTTCAAGGGCTATCTAGCCCTTAGCCCTACGTCTTCAAGCTAAAGAGAATTGGGACACCAAGGGGAAGGGCTAAAAACCAAAACTAAAATACCAAAAAAGAGTTTGCAGTGTTCCATTCTGTTGATTCTGGCTAATGATTTAAACTCATTCAGTATTGATTAAATTATTGTATTCAGTCCAATTCATTCATATTTCAACATGCACAATATTGTTTTTCATGCATTTATAAAGCAGACAATTATATTTTATAAAGCCGTGGTAATAACAAGCAGGAATGAAACATCAGCTTATAATTCTCCCGTAGCAAAAACATCTGGCACAAAATGTCAGGATCAAGAAAGATCAAAAAGCAGAATTAACATTGCTACGGTAACTATGGGAAGGCTCTGAAGAATGACGCCCATGTTGCAGTTTAGAGTTGCACATATAGTTACATGATTTGTTTGTTTATGATGGATTTTGTAAGGAACTATTTATCAAATGTAGTTAAATTGTGTACCTTTATAAATTAGTAACAGCTGTATTCTAACATAACTGCATTAAGTAGTTCATTGTTTTTGCAATGGGGGCGGCACTGTGGCTGAGTTGTTACCACTGTCACCTCACAGCAAGAAGGTCGCTGGTTCAAGTCTGCTGGGCCAGTTGGCATTTCTTTGTGTTTGAGTTTGCATGTTCTCCTGTGTTGGCGTGCATTTCGTCTGGCTACTCTGGTTTCCCTTACAGTCTAAACACATGCAGCAGGTTAAATGGATCAACTAAATTGGTCGTAGTGTGTGAGTTTGTGTGTGAATGCAAGAGTGTATGGGTGTTTCCAAGTACTGGGTTGTAGCTGGCAGGGCATCCACAACGTAAAAGATATGCTGGAATAGTTGGTGGTTAATTTTGCTGTGGCGATCTCTGAAAAATAAGGGACTTAGCTGAAGGAAAATAAATGAATGTATGTTATTGCAATGCTGTGTGCTTTGTATTTTAGTCTCAGGCCTGGTCTTCAAGATCGTTATTACCAAGGTAATAGTTATTTCCCAGTATATTTAATGACTATGATAAGTAGACTAAATACCAAACAGAACGGTAAAATAAAGTGTTACCAGAAATTCAGTTGTCTATGAACCATGCATTGTGAGATTTTGCTTCATAATATACAGTATTGGATTTCAATGCATTTAATAAAGACCAAACCAAGGCATTTGCAAAAAAAAAACTATTTTGGTGCCTTTTTCAGTTCTAACTCAGAGTGACTTTTCTCACTATAAACAGTTTTGTCATTTATAAACCAAGAAAACATATTTTTTCACTAACAGAGTTTAGCCTGAAAGGTTATTGTCTTTCATGATAATAAATTATACTTTTCAAAACTGTATACTTCAAGACATTCAGAAGTCAAGCGTGGATTAAAAGTTTGCGGTGCTGCTGTGTAGGCCAATATTTTGGCATACAAGAGGTTCATTAAAATGTCTGTGTATCAAAACTAATGTATGTGAACCATGTCAGCGTGACAGTCCCCGAAGGTCTCTGTTGATTACATGCTGCACAAACAAAAGTGATACCCTCCCCAGACAAAGAGAAATCCTAGACACATCTCATTGACAAGGGTGATGTAAATTAACTATTTGAAAGAGTCAGTAACAATAGGTTTCTGTCATCCAACAGAGAATAAAAATGTCAGTCCTGTCAGTAAGCACATTGTCCAAAGTTCTCAAGCTCTTGACAGGAACATGGTTTGACAATTTGAAAGAAAGGCTGTATTCCTTCCATTATTTAAATATTTTAGAGATGAATCTCAGAGTAAGACACAGCAAAACCCTTTGTGAATGAAAAAAGGCACTTCAACAAGTGCTGAATTCTCTTAAACATTTATGTGCATTATTTCCACTTCAGGGAATTTTATTTCTTATTAATATATTTTAATGATGCAACAGAGAGCAAATTCAGCTCAGTGAATAATTCATTAATTGAGAACTAACGTTGGATAGCCAGCAATAACATCATTCACAACTCTAAAAGGCTACTAAAAAGATAAAATGGCAATTTTGTTTTCGAGGAGGGACTGTGAATTGCAGATGTGTAAGAAAAAATAGCAAGGGAGGAAATATAATTCACATTATTTTATTATATCGTCTCACAGCACTGATAATTGTCTTTCTAAACAACAGCAACATGCCATTAGCTTTGCCTCAGAGAGAAAACTTGGAGGCTTGTCTGATATGAAGTGTGCAACTTTTGCATAAGTATCACCTCAAGGATAATTGGAAATGGCTTACTCATTAAGAGCTACAAATCACTTAAACTGTAGATTAATGACTTGAAGATATGCTGTTAAGATGGAGATTGATTTTGAGATTCAATTTACAAGAGTATTTCCATATAGAACATTGTAAAGATGATAGATTAAACATGCTGAATAAAAAAGATAAGTAAAATATATATTTATAGCTATGATTACATGTTCAAAAATTATTCATAATCTTACTAAGCTTGAAATTTGATTTCCAGTTTGGGTCAATTGCTATTTATTTCTCTATCCTATATGTCTTGTCTGATCTGCATTTTATACAAGCAATTATACAATAATTTCAGTGGACAAGTGTAGAATAATAAGATAAATGCAAGGCAATTCCTAACTTTTTTTTATTTAGAGGCTAATACCTATGAGTTCATCAATCGTATTTGTACAATTTACTGTGATTTGGTCATACCCCAATTACCGCTGGGTTTAGCACCACACCTCCTTTTTAAAACTGACTGAACTCATATGAATTAGCCATTAAACTGACAAAATGTAAAATAATAACATTTCCTCCTAAAATCAGGGTGGATAAATGCTATTTGTGCCTGATGATTCTGAATTAATCTATTTTTTTTTCCGAATTTCAACAGTTTAGGAAATTCAATGAGAATGCTGGGTTGTTTCAACACAAATATGAGTAAAATATGGACAAATCTAAGGGTTGTGTTAAATACATGGACAGTAATTGTTTTGAAGAATATTATCACACTGTATAAGATTATATTTCAAATGCTTCAAATCCAACACAGGCTCATTGGAAATAATGTGCACAGGGATACATTTTTGAGAACCGAGAAATATGTGCTTGTGGTTACATATGGCTGCATTATGTGTGTAAAATGGACACTACAGGGTGGTGCTTACCCCTTACACTGCTTTTCCAGTGGTTTGCTTGGTAGCTCATCACAAACGATGTAAGCCTTGGGACACGTAGCGAAGAAAACTGGAATTTTAGTTAAAAACTATGATGTCATGGTAGAAGCATGTAGCCACAAAGCATTTTCTCTTCTAGTTTCAAAGTTCAAAACACTGAACACACAGGATTTTTTTATTTTTTATTTTTATTTTTTAACAGATTTGTGTATGTTAAGCATCATTTACGACAAAGTTAGCACCTGTCCACTTTAATTGTGGGGAAACTGGATAATTTTGAGCTTCTGTCAGCTAATTTCATCGTCCAGGTTTAAAATAATTTTTGGGGTGGGATGAAAATTTGTCACATAGCGCCAATGTGCAAGTGGAGTGATGACGCATCAGTTTCTCATTTTTATTCATAACTGAGTTTTCTTATTCTATGAGAAGACTCTACTTAATTATTTGTGAGACCATTGCTTTCAGAAGGCAAGGCACACCTGTCAACCTGTGAAACCCAATGACTAGGTGATACCGCATCTGCGCACGGCATGGATAGTATGTGTTTGTTTCCATGATCCACTGGGTTTGTTGCATGGTTTTCCACACAATTCTGTCAGGGTCGATACAGCAAAGCTGTTGTTTTGCAGCAAGCATTTTTATCGGAAGAGCTGTGCGAGAATTGGAGAATGGCGAACTTTGTCTTTTATCAGTTGAGATTGTAACCATTCAGACATATCACCTATATCTGTGCTGCCGTGTTCAGCCATGTTTAAAATCCTCCAGATTACTAGCATGGTTAATGGTTGGAATAGATAGGGCAAGACACCTGCTGCACTGCTTCACTGTGTCTGCATTCTGACCCAGGATTGAGGAGGAGGGAAGTCCTCCTTATTTATAGTGTTTATATAAACACAATTATCTTTATAATGATATAACAAATTATGATTACATGTATATTAAATTATGAATAACAAATGTAGCAGGACATTAAATCACTTACTGTTTATTTTATTTTTTTTTGCATTTTAACTTTATAAACTATAAAATCATGGGATTTCTCACGGTTTGGATCTCATTTTGTAAGCCAAATGACAGTTCTTCACTCCCCTCTTTTTACACTGCTCCTCCGTCTGCTGTAGCGCTCCACTCCCATCTCCGAGCATTTTTTAAAAAATATTCAGAGGTAAACTTGAACCGAAAGAGGGAAGTTTTTATAGCCCTTTAACACACTATTGGGTGGGTTTAGGGAAGGTGGTGGGTGGGTCAGTCTATATCAAGCTTATATATTAAGCACAATGTCAAGCCAATCGTGGACGTATACGAGAAGGACGTTAAGATTTGCAAAAATGTACACAGTGACCTCTGGTGGATTTACAAGAAATGACACATATAAGAAAACATGCTACAGTAACTAATTTGAGATTGCCAAAACTGTACATGGTGGCCTCTAGTGCAGGGATTCCCACGTCTGACATTTTTTTCAAACTGTCTAGGCAAAATGCTTATTTGAAATCTTTGTTTATTAGCATGTATATATACAGTTAAAGTCAGAATTTTAAGCCCCCATTTGATTTTTTTCTTCTTTTATAAATTTTTCTCAAATTATGTTTAACAGGGCAAGGAAATTTTCACAGCATGTCTGATAATATTTTTTCCTCTGGACAACATATACATTATACAATAACTTGCCTACAATAATTGCCCTAACCTGCCTAATTAACCTAATTAACCTTGTTAAGCCTTTAAATGTAACTTTAAGCTGACCCTTATAAGCAACCAAAATGGGATCTTTGTTTGTCCATGTTTAAGATGCTTAATTGCTATGCTTATGCTAAATATACTTGGGTTTGCATATGAGGCATCTAAAACCATCTAAAACACTCACACTTGCATTATAAAACATATATACTGGACAACGACAGTATACTGAAATTCTAAAAAGTTTACACAAAGAGAGCACGCATAGTTCGTGAATCAACAGAGATGTGCGACTCTGATACAAGTCGCAGACGTTAGGTATGCGCAAACTGGTTATAACTCTAATCACTGTTACCTTTAAATTTGCATGATGGTTTGTTTAATACAGCTGAGCATGTAGTGACGTGCAGTGGTTGGAAGTGCAGCCACGGTTAAGTTTGTATTTTACAGTTAGGCTCTTTTGGAAACCGAAGTAATCAATAACAGAAAATAGGAAATGTCAGTACATCAATCATTTGTATATAAAACATTTAGTCATGAAATCAAATAATAATAGTACAATAATAAAGTTAATTTTAAGCTATCTCGCAGCCCACCTGCAGGATTGCTGAGGCCCACTAGTGGGCCGCAGCCCACAGGTTGAGAATCCCTGCTCTAGTGGATTTGTGAAAATAAAAACTGCAAGACGTAGACCCCGGTACATATTTCTCAGTTATCAAAAATGTATCCCTGGGAACATAATTCCAATGAGCTTTGATTTTTTAAATCAAATACAGAAAGCTGATATATGGCCATGTATGAACATATGGAATTTATAAATATTTGAATCTATGTGTAATTCTAATGTACATATATATATATATATATATATATATATATATATATATATATATATATATATATATATATATATATATATATATATATATATATATATATATATATATATATATATAATATATATATATATATATTTAAATCAGTGAAATCCAAACATGGATGTTAAAAAAGTAATTTTTATAGATTGATACATATCAGATTTCTGTAACACTTAACAAAATGGTTGAATTAGTTAATGTTAGTTAATTATTAACATGAACAAACAATAAACAATGTATTTATTACAGAATTTGTTAATTTTAGTTAACTCATGGTGCATTAAGTAATGTTAACATGCATATTGGATGTTAATAATGCATTACAAGTGCTGTACAAGTATTGTTCATAATGTCTGTAAATACATTAGCAAATGATTTATTATTATTATTTTTTTTTTATTGTGACCCAGATTTCTATGTGAGCCGTTATACAGTACATTTTAGTAGGTTAAACTTTTACAAATTGCTTGGTGCTTGATGGTTAATTGTTGAAACTTTAAAGAATACAGGCTGCTAATGGCAGGTTCTATTTTGACATCTCTACCCATGTAATGTGACAACATGAATTGCTATCAGTGACATGACATGTTGTCATGACAGATCAATGACTGTTCAATTAACTTTTTTTCCTCGACCTCGAAAAGTGAAAATGTTAATTTTTTTTCTTTCTTTTTGTGTGTGTGTGTGCGCCGATAACAGAAACTGACATTCAAAAATAAATCTACCTTCCTATAAAATGTGTGACAACTAGCCCTCGAGCAAAAACACAAAATGACAAACAACAATAATGTACTAATGCAATAAAAAGAAGCGGTAGTGATCAAAAGAAATGTAACCCAATCTGTCCAAGGCTGTGATTAGCTATTCAATTATCAGCCTCTGTAGCAATATGCTTCAAATATAGAAAATAAATAAATCCCATCCGCTAATTGTATACTAATAGAGTGGAATGGAAGGTTAAAACCCCTCAGGATAAGACCAAATTAAGCTGTCAATCATCGGACCCGATATGGATAAATTAAGGCATGTCTTGCCGCATGTCACACTTGCGTTGCATTATAACAGGCACCTCATGGTAGCAGCATTCATTTTTGACAGGCTTTCTCTCAGTTCTGCCTGCCCTTCAGATTCCAGCGTCAGCCTCTCAGCCTCTTATCTCTCAGACTTTTTCTTTCTTTTTTCCATGTCTTGCCCTTTCCCCCAAAGACCATGTGTATGCTTTGAATTGCCTCAGTAACAGAGGATCAGCCATGCTTTCCTAGTCACACATATCAAATGCTTAAGACACCATGAGCCACAAGGACGTGCAGCATCTCCTTTAGTCTAAAAAAATTAGGATGTGCTATAAAAGAGGCTTATTCCGGGAGAAACATCCTTGAGATGACAAAGCAAATAGAATAATGTAAAATATGTATGCTGTGTATTAAAAAGAAAGCTGTTTTCCGTTCTAAATGTTTTAAGAAACTTCAAAGAGCACGTCATTTGCATTTCAGCTCTATATACACAAATAAAACATCGGCCCCAGTCGCCTGAAATCATTAAGGATAAGCTCTTCCTCCGTTTTGTATTCCTGCACATTCTGCCGAAGAATCTGCCAGAATAATGCGCGAAGGACCCTCTATGTTGTCTCTGGAACTTTCAAAAGGTTACATCAGCCACCAGCGGAGGATTGAATAAATACTTTTTTTAAAATAAATTCTTCACGTAAATGACTTCATCATCATTAAACAAGTCATTTAGGTCACCTAGTGTTACATACGCTCGTTTCTTAAAGTCTTAAATCCATTACAAGGCATTACCTCCACATTAGTCCCGGAAGTGTGCTGTAGATTCATTTTGTCAGGCTGTCCTCTAAAAGCCAAGGTCATATGAATGACAGATTGTATGGTGCTTTTAGACTTCCATATTTAGCTTTTTATCTGCTTAAATCGCTGCCTTAAGGCTGCAAATTGAGAAAACAGCCAGGGTCTCAATCCCAAACCCATTTGAGCATAATAAGTATGAGCCATCCAATGGCATTTCTTCGATCTGTCGATCTAACAGTCTGCAGATGAAGTGCAGAACAGGCACAAAGCCATTATTTCAGACCCCCACAGTTACGGGAATTGCAAAGTTGCCTTTGCAGATACATCAGCATTTTTTCCCCCATAATATTAACATAAAATGGAGATTTCTTTATTCTAGCATGCTGAAATACACCAAGCAGGATTGATCAAATGAAGCTTGTTTCAAATAACCTTGTTTCACTACTGTTACAGGCTGCAGTTTGCTAATATCAGATAATGTATGCTCGTTTCTTGCATGTAATGCCAAGTGATGTTGATCATAACTCGACTGATCAGAAAGTGCAGCTGTTAACCATAGGCTACAAAAAGTTGCAGTGCTTTAGCAGTGAAAAAAAAAAATAATCTTCAAGTTTTAACTCCAAAAATATTCTCAGCTGTACAGCTTTTGACATTTAATCTTATTCTGTGAAGCATACACGTTCCACCAGAGCAAAGCTACGGATGCAGCTTATACCAGCTCAGCGGAGGAGACAAATAGTTGGTGGAATTTTTAACATGATTTCAGCATTTCACACAATATAGGAGAAATGAGGGCAAAAACACTTTTGGTGTTCTTAGTTTTGTGTGAATGTGCTTGCTGTTAGATTTTGCTTTGTTTTATTGTAGTACAAAAATAATCTGATTTAATTAAAACACATGGGTTAAGCTTTTATATAATATTGCTATTGTGTTAATTAATTATATTGTGTTGCTTCAGCGCAAATTAATAAAAGCTAACGGAAATACAGTAGGTCAATATAATACAAGCATTGAGTTCAGTTTTCTCATAAACAGTGACTGGCAGCGTTACATTGGATCATACGTCCCGAATATTGTTGATTAGTGTCAGGTTATGCTTTATCACGTTGAAAACTACTTGCCGCCTACACTAAACCTAACCAATTGAGTTAAAGAAGAATAAAGTGATAAAAATGTAATATGCATGGCTTTGGACTGGCTTTTAGTTTTGTTTCACAGAATTGCCCAATGCTACCAGGTGGTGAACCACTAGTGAAGGTTATTACAAAAAGCAATACACATTAAATATGTGATGTTTTTACTAAATTCCAATAATGTTGATATGAATTGCAAGCATTGTGAATTTAATCTTTATTTGATTTGCATTCCATTTCAAGTTATTGTTGAGTAATACTTTATTTTGAGGGTCAATTTAAGTAGTAGTAGACTATCTGCTTAATATCTGTTGATACCTCAACGGGCATTTGACTGACTATAAGGAACTTTGCAAGTACATGTCAGCTCACACTGACCCTAACCCCAACCTAACAGTCTACTTATAATCTAATGAGAACTGGTTTGCATGTACAGTAGATGCAATGTAACTTAAATTCTACAAACAGAACTAAAACTATAATAAAATGGCAAGACATTTCAAAAATAGGACAAAGTAGACTAAATACAGCAAAGTCCAAAGTTAAAATTCAATCAAACTTGCTTTGTTTTCAATAAATGCTAAAATAAATAAAAATGCAATTGAACAGAGTAATATAATATGAATGCTATTATTTAATTACTACAACTGTCTGTGCATTTAAAAAATTGGTACACTCTCCCTTATACCCTTTGTTGATCCTGCAATGAATAAACAAAATAAGTTTCTAAAAGCAGTGTGGGTGGAAAGTTTTAAGCGAAAGTTTAAGGGAAGGATAAGACGTCTGTTCTTTCGCGCCCAAATCTAATGCTACATGCTCATTTTATATGCATTTCACATCAAGGTTAATATCTGCCAAATTAGACCAATAAATAAAATAGTTTGGAATCATACACCTAATCAAATTTAGTCTAACCTGCAAACAACTCATAATGTTCATTTTTTGAATGCCTTGTCCAGCAGATTGAATCAATATAACCTGTGATACAGCACATCATATTTTTGTCATCATCATTCTGCTGACACCTGCTATCATGGGAGGTGAATGAGCCAGCAAATTAGGTGCCACATTGGACCAAATTTTGTTATTTGAGATGTCAGTATGGCAAAGCTGACAGGTTGCTTCAAACTGTCAGCTTCTGAGTGTCACAGAAGAATATCTGAAAGTGGTCTTCTTGCACTGGACAGTAATGGCTATTTATAATTTATATATAAAAGAAGTTTGTGTGCAAAAGTCTGTCCATTCATCAACACATCTATACAATTATCCATACATCCATCCAACCAACCAACCAAACAGCCTACCTACCATCCAAAACCTTTAATCTAAAGTGTCAGTCTGTCTGTCCATCCAACTAATCAATCAACCAACCAACCAACCAACCAACCAACCAACCAACCAACCAACCAACCAACCAACCAACCAACCAACCCATTCAATTACCCACCCACGCACAATCCATCCAAACATCTGAGAAAACAACAACAATAACCGAAAACAACCAATCCCACCACCTATCTATACAACTGGGCATACTTCAATCTAATCAACCAACCCACCCAACAACCACCCAACCCATTCAACCATTCACCATCTGTTCATCCATCCATCCATCCTTCCATCTATCCATTCAACCAACCATCCCACCATCCAAACACCCACCAACCCACCCATCCATCCACCCAACCTATCAGTTTGTCAGTCCATCCTACTAATCAATCAACCCATTCAATTACCCACCCACCTGCTCACAATCTATCCATCTATACATCACAAGAAAACAGAAAACAACTGAAAAAAAAAAACAATCCAGCCACCCACCACCTTTCCATCCATCTATCCATCTGACTAACCAACCAAACAGTCTACCTACCATCCAATGTGTCAGTCTGTCAGTCCATCCAACCAACCAACCGGCCAACTAACCAACCAACCAAGCAACCAACCAACCAACCAACCAACCAAGCAACCAACCAACCAACCAACCAACCAACCAACCAACCAACCAACCAACCCAATTACTCAATAATCCACCCATCCACAATCTATCCATCCAAACATCTGAGAAAACAACAACTCACCACTTATCCAACCAACCAACCGACCATTCATTCATTCATCCATCCATCCATCAGACTAACCAACCAAACAGCCTTCCTACCATCCAAAGTCATCTATTCAATGTGTCACTCTGTCAGTCCATCCAACCATCCAACCAACCGACCAACCAACCAACCAACCAACCAACCAACCAACCAACCAACCAACCAACCAACCAACCAACCAACCAACCAACCAACCAACCAACCAACCAACCCAACCACTCACCACCTATTCATCCAACTGAGAATCCTTACTTCAAACTATCCAAACACCACCAACCAACCAATCACCATCTATACTTTCATCCACCCTTCCATCCATCCATTCACCTGAGAAAACAACCAACCAATCTAGTCACCCACCCACCAGCATCTGTCCATCCATAAGTCTAACCAGCCAATCAATTAACCATCAATGTTTCCATCCATTCAACCAACTATTCAACCAACTATCCCATCATCCATCCACCCATCCATCCATTTAAATATTCATTCATCCATCCATCTCAAAACTTACATCCTAGTATTTGTCAAAAAAGCTGTTTAAACTGTCTGCCTTTAGCTTGTTACTGCCTGTTAATGCTGCAGCTATTTAACTTGCTTTACTTTTAATTAATTCCTTCCATTTCAATTTAGCAGTTCTGCATCATGTCGCTACATTGATTTAAATGCAGGAACTGAATGAAAGCTTAAAAGACATTTTCAGTCGATGTCTGAATCATGCACAGCCCTGACTTGGATGATCCTTGAACATATTGAACTGGTTTTCATAACTTTCAATGAACTTTGAATGTTTTCTATGTGAGAAAGCAGAGTACTTTTTTATATAAAACACTTTATCAGTGATTGCACCAGTCTTGATGCCAGTCTTCAACAAAGGCTCTGCTATAAGCTGTCAATTGTCAAAACTATTTCAGAAGAACGTCTGGAATACATGCGTGGGACATCACAAGGTTAAAGTTTCAGAATCCAAACAAAAGCCGGCCAAACGAAGGACACCATATCGGCTCCTGGAATCATTTTATCCAGACCTTGTCCATTGTTCTTTATTAAGACATTACAGAGTCAGTGCTGTCACTCAAAGACCTCCAGAATCAACCATTATCAATGTATTTCTTCTTTACATGACACCACAATCAAACTATGGTATTAAACTAGGATTGGTTTACAACACAATGCAAAATCACAGCCTAATAAGATGTGTGATAAGCAGGTGGAGGGAGGTGGAGGTCATCAGCACATTCACTGAAACTTTACAGGGTGGGAGTAAAAAAGGGAAAGAAAAAAAGGAGAGAGACAGTATAGGCCTCTCTCTAGTGTGTGAACCAAGTGCTCTGCCATACATCATGAAAAACAAGATGAGTTAAGCACACAGCCACACAGTGTTTCTTGGACAACTGGGATTGGAAACAAGTTGTGATTTATTGGCTGCTAGACACACAGTGCCTTTGACCCATTTAGACAAAGGATTTGTTTATCTTATCACTGTACAATATATTTTTATTTATTTATTTCCCAACTTACTGTGTCTCACTCTAGTGGGTAACATGTTTTCATGTTAATGACTACCCGAGCCCTAAGAGGGTTTAACTACTCACAATTGGCATTGGTTTGTCATTAGATGTGCATTGTTCTGTAAAAAAGCATGCTTGAGCAAGCACTACAATTATGTGGCCGGTTAAGTTAATTAGACTATTTAAGGCAATGTCTTTGCACCATGGCAGCAAGCAGGGTAATGACTGGCTCCTTCATTGGCAGTTGAATGCATTCTGAATGCAATGGAAAGTCTTTAATCATTGCATTAAATTAACATACACAAGCTACAGTACATATAGTTACACAAGAAGATCACTATTTATTTTATATTAAAGAAAGAACTTGTTGAGATGTTTTTTTTTTCACATACCTGATCTGGAGATATAAAGGCTGTAAGTAGGATAATTCAGCAGTATCACACAAGCAGGAGATGTTTCCGAGGGTCAGCAGTCTTTCAGGTAATTGCTTAATCAAGATTAAGAAAAAAACCAGCACACTTTTGACTGTGATCTCAGTTTTATGCTGTGGTTCATCAAACAAAGAGTCAATATAACTTAATAATAATTAAAACAAATGTTAAATACAACATGTTACAACATTATGTTTATTTCCTTACTTTAAGGGATATGATACTACTGTCTGCACGGCACGGCAATGTGTTTACATGTGAACGAACTCCTGATAAAAGACAATATCCACCATTCTCCAATTCTCAGACTTCTCTCCCGACAAAAATGCTTGCTGCACACACACAGCTTTGCTGTATCGGCCCTGACAGCATTGCGGGGTAAACATGAAACAAACCCTGCAGATCATGACAACTAACTCAATCGACCCTTCATGAACAGCTAAATACTGTGTGCCGTGGGTTTGTGGACGCGGTCTCACGCAATCATCAATGTAGGATCTCATAGCCTGGCACAGGCAGGTCTGCCTTGCCTTCGGAAAGCATGCACAGTCATAAATAATTAAGAAAACTCCGCTATGAATAATAATGAAAAACCGACGCGTCATCTCTGCACTTGCAGTTCTGCACTACGTCGCCGATTTTGATCTCGCCCCAAAAATCATTTTAAACCTGAAAGCTGAAATTAGCAGACAAAAGCTAAAAATTGTCCAGTTTTTCCAAAATTACAGCTAACAGGTGCTAACATTGTCTTAACTGATGTTCAACACACACACATCTGTTAAAACCTCAAAAAAGGTACTTCAGGGTTTCGTGAACCTTTAAACAAAACAGATGTATTAAACAGATAAATTTATTGAAATTATATTTTAGTCACCAAACATTACGAAATTGAAAGATAATACAATCAAATTCAAGCAAAATATTGCGAAAAATTACAACCTACAAAATATTTAACAATTTTTTTTTTGCTTCTCTTGATTTTTCGTCTTTTTAAAATTTATATTTAATATTTTTCTATAACTTATATATTTGGGTATAATAGTTTTTGGACTGTTTTCGTAGGTTATTTTGTACTGACTAATCTAATGTATATGCACAATTATAATATTGTTAGGCTTCCTATTAAAAATATTAATTTAAAAAAAATTGCGATGGATGTACTTGTTTATGCTGAGCAATGTATGTTAACTCTTAATCCTTAACTGCAAATAGCTCAAAACAAAGTCACAGAATAAACTAATGCACATATTTTTTTTATGCACATCTTTTTTTTTTAAACAAATCAACAAAATATTCAGTGTCTCACTAGTTCCTAAATTGCCATATTTGGTATTAGTTGTATTTAACCAATTAGTGTTTATTTCATACAAATTAATTGTTTGGTATAATAGAAATTGATTACACAACATTAAGCGGTTCTGTGTTTTTGTAAGAATGGTTAAAATGATTCAGTGACTTACTTGCTGTATAAGGACTACAGTAATTTAAACCACATTACATACATTTATATAGTAGACTGAATGAGTGGATAGTTATGGTGTCCAAATCCAAACTGGACCTTATCAAGTGCACTGATTAAATCATACAATGCATTTTAATATCAACTGTTTCACAAATGCATACACATCACTTTTTTTCTTTTTGAAAATAAGCTCATTGTTAACTGCACTGCAGCTAAACAATCTATTCAGACAATCTCTGGGTCAGGCATGAGCACTTTTAGCCTAGGCTGGCTTAGCATAGACCATTACTCTGATTAGATCATTAGCATCTTGCTTAAAAATGACTAAAGAGTTTAGATAATTTTCCTATTTAATGCTCAGAGCTTCTGTAGTTACATTTGCTGTGTCCCAATTCGCATACTTACACTACGCCCTAAAATATTTTGTGAAGGACTTTCAGTGTGTAAAAGAGCATGCAAGCTTTGGGACATACTACTTCTTCGTTAACAGATCGTTATGTTGCTTATGAGCCCTTTCACACATCCACACATCATCCATTACTTTCATATTTAATTTCCTACCTTATTTTAAAAGCAGCAGCAGGATAATCTCTTATTCACAAAACTTTCATGCAAAGAAATCTCCTGAGGTCTTCGGATAATTATGCATTCAGACGTTAATGTTCAAACACGTCTTTATGTAAGTTCACATTGTTGTTGTAGATGAAATATAACCCGGAAAAATCTATTTAAATATTTTCCATTGGGCTACATAGTAATTAACATTCATAGAAACATCTTTACCGAAGCCTTTCTAATTGACAATTGGTCTCGCACGACCACCATGTTTGTAGTTTATTTACACTTTCAACCATGTTTAGTTCTAATCAAATCTATGTCCAGAGTGGAATGTATTGTAAGCAACTTCATTGGTTAGTATGGACGGTATTTAATTTTTGCCAGAAATAGTAAACCATCCGGGAACCTTTGGCATACTCTTTTCAACATACGTGAAGTTTCACAAACTAATTTCGAGAGGAGCATGTGATATGATTGAGCACAACTGACTTCTTATCTGTTATCAGTAATAATCCAATCAGAGTGATCCAAGCTTACTATAAAGGGATAGTTTTCTCCCTACTACTCTAACTTCGCTTTGAAAGAATCCCCCCTTCCACCCCATCTCCTCTGTTTCATCCCTTTTCTAAAGGGGAGCTCTCAAGACCTACCTGATCTCGGATCCCCTTATATGCTTATTGACCGTGCGGGAGCCTTGGGCTCAAGAATCTCCGAGCTCAGGGTTCTCTCCTGGGACAGCATGCCAAACCTGCTATAAACGCTAAGCATATCTAAGTGGGAGCTCTTGAATACGCTTTGGGACGTTTTATTCCATTTTTAAGTACGACTTAGGATGGATAGTGTGCAAACCGGGACACAACAATTGTGTACTAACAATGATCAAAAAAATTTAAAGTTGCTATTTTCTAGATCAATCTAGAACTAATAATCAAGGAACTTGATTGCATTGTCTGAAAACAAAGTCCCCAGGACCAAGCTCTTCACTTGCACCACCCGTTTGAATCTGTGTAATAATAATGAGCTTGCTGTAGCCATGATTGTTTACTTGATTATTACGGCAGAATTATTAATGAATAGATATTTAGAACACTGGAAGTTTATCTCTCTAAACTGTAATATGCATATTTATTACAATAAATATTACATAACAGCTTAAAGTTTTTTTTCTGCTTAACACTGCTTGTTTTTACTGTGTGCTCTCTGGTTGGTTTGATGCTGAAGTCTGTTGTGTCCATCTGTTGAGACACATCTTTAAAAGTTGTACTCCAGATGCAAATATTGTCCACCTAAGCTTTGGCATGGGTCAAACAAGTCACTTGAAAACCAGCAGAAATTTAAAATGACATCAGTAATGCAGTCACATTTTCCTAATCTCCTTGGATGGATTCAGGCCATGATTTTCATTTAGTCGAACAGAGATAACCAGACTGTCAGCTAGGTTGCAGTTTCCCTTTAATCTTACCCCGGAGCTAATAATCAGCCTGCAACCCCGAAAGCCTTCATCAGACATTCATCATGCACTGAAATAATTTAGATACTGAACTTTCATTCAGTCTGGGGTTATCCAGGAGTATAAAGGCAGATATGATTAATTAGTAACTTTTTAAGAATAAGCCATATTGATGAAATAATGCATAATTGAATCAGTCAGTCGCGTTTTGACATAAACTTGCCTGTGCAATGCTATTAGTAATGATGCACAAAACATTTACTGAATATTAAGAACATAAATTGAATTGTGTTGATAGATAATGTAATTCTCACCATTGGGTTCATTGTACATAACTTTAAAATCTATTCACGTCCTCTTTTTTATTTTAAGCCTTCATACATTTGAATTGGATGTATTATTTCTTTTCCAGTACTGACTTGCAGCTTAAAGGGAACCTGTTGCATAAAACATATAGTTGGAGGTTCATTCAGCTGTGGACTCCTGATAAATAAAGGACTATGCTGAAGAAAAAATGATATATACTTCCTTCTTTTTATCAATGTTTATCATTGTTAAGCATCTTTACAAGCTCTAACAATCAAGAGATTTTAGTTTTCAATTTTTTAATTAGAGATCTTTCCATAATTCGAGTAAATAGATCACCGGCGGATTTGAGGTCACAGCAGACGGTCTCAGTGGTAATGATATTAGCCTGCCCTTCACATTTAAATGGCCGATCTTAAATGCCTTCACATTTGCTATTTACTTTCAACATGATGCTTACAATGTTGGATATGCTGGGGCATGCTCAAATAGAAGGAAGGTAACAGAGCTTGATTAAAGTTTATCTTTCGGGGTTATAACTCTACCAGCCTTCATTATTGCTTGTCAGATTATAAATGGTCCTGGGGAGAAATTATGCAAGCTCACACACAAGCTGAAGGAAGTGATTCCCTTTACTTGGCCTAAGTCGTGAAAACCTACTCATTCTTGATCGTCTGATAAGGCTGGTATTGAATCTAGTCTGTCAGAGAGATTTAGAAAGAAAGAAAAAAAGAAAGAAAGAAAGAAAGAAAGAAAGAAAGAAAGAAAGAAAGAAAGAAAGAAAGAAAGAAATATCCCATACTAAGATAATCAAAATAAATATATGTGGCCCTAAAACATTCGGCCAAAAAAAAATAAATAAATAAAAAATAAATATATATATATATATATATATATATATATATATATATATATATATATATATATATATATATATATATATATATATATGTATTTTTTTATATATATATATCAGTTTGTAAAATATCAGATTTTATTATATGCTGTAATAGCATATAATAATAAGTTAATTCATCATTTAAGCATTAACTCTACAGTATTAGTAAGCAGTTTGCAAATACAAATGCTGTATTCTCGACTAAGCACATGAATAAAAATATGCTTAATGATTACTTTGTCCATGATAAATTATTCATTACTTAATTAAGTACTACAATGTTTTCAAACCAGCTGTTTAAAAAAGTAGTTTATGGTTTTGTTTTTCAGATCATTCAGGAAAAGTAAATGATCAATAAACTATTCTAATTAATATTTATAAATCTTATTAGCCAGACAAATATTAATAGTTTTATATGTTAATAAATGCTTTATGCGGTTTTGTGGCCTAATCTAAAGCAGGGACTATTTTTTAATTTGTTAATCCAGTATAAATTACAATTAAAGTCTTAGTTATTTTCTAACCAGAAAAAAAATTAAATAAACTACAGTGATTCTGACCAAAAATATAAATTTCAATATACACAAATGAAACTTCATCAAATGAAAAATAAATATTTGCAATCATATTGCTATTAATACATTATAACACTTTGGTTTAGGTCACAGTTTATGTCATTAAGTACTGGCTTATCACCTGCCTATTATTAAGATATTAACTGTTCATTAGTGTAATGTGACAGATGCTGGACAATGGAATGAAGATCCTTTTGCAGGTTTTAATAAACAGAATGGTCAGGCAAGCAATGGTCAATACAGGAACAAACAGAAGTGTATGGGTAATCCAGAGTTGATGTTGAAAAAACAGGCAATATAAGGTAGTCAGCATACAAGGTAAACAAACAAAATAAAGTAAGGTCTAAAAACGGATGGCAAGGCAAGGGAAAAAAGCGTTGTAATGTTGTTACAATCCTATGTTTGTCTTGTCTCATCTGTTTTTTCTTTTTCCTGTTTTGCTTAGAACACATCCAATTGGCCACTTCTAGCTTGCTTGATCCTGATTGGCCTACAGTGTTTTAAAAAGCCATGACACCACTTCTTTGGCAGCCATCTTGTTTTTGGTCACTTGCTTGTGGTTTTTTGAAATGTTTGAATGTGTATAGTGCAGAGTTTTTGGATGTGTTAGGACTGAGAATATTGAGATTTGTGAGTACTGTTTGTTTTGTTTGACCTCTGAGATTATATTGAGAATTGTGAGTACTGTTTGTTTTAGTGTTTGCTTTGTTTATGATACTTTGTTCCACCAGCTTGTTTGACCTTTGTTGCCTGCTGACATTGATTTTGGATTGTCCTTCAAATATGGTTGCCTGTTTTTGTAAATAGATTGTAAATATTGTATATATTGGGATAGTAAGGAGTTTGACGCCATTTTCTTTGTAAAACCTTTTGGCCTCTGTTTTTGTGTTAGGTAGTTAGGGTAGTGAATTGTACTTTCTTTTCTTTTATTTTTGATCAGGTAAGTTAGAGATTTAATATAAAGGAATTTTTGTTTGTTATTTTGGCCTTGTCAGCTCTCGAATTCAAACCCCAATAAATCTTTGAATTAATTTTTATTGTCTTGTCTTTCATGTTGTGCACCATCCCTAGACGGTGCGTAACAATGTTCACAATCAGTTTACAAGACTCAGCAAGATGTGTAGAGAGTCTCAAAGGGAGTCGTATATATGTTTGTGTAATCAGACATTAAGCAGGTCTGTGTGTGTGTGTTGCATGACTGGATCTGTAGTTCAGGTTGAGGCAGGAGTAGTTGTAGTTGTAGTTTGTGTAAATGTGGATGTTCTACGGCGATCTATACTGCTGGTAATCATTACAATTAGTAGTTATAAAAATTATCTTATTCGGCATCCCTAATCCTACCCAAAATCTAAACCCAACTACTAACATACCAACTATTAATAAACCACTAATTAGTAGTTTGCTAGGCTAGAAGTGCTAGTGAATAGTTTGTTAATACTGTGAATTGTGACCTAAACTAGTGTTACCAAATTCTTCTTCTTATTATTATTATTATTTTAATCAAATTTTATGTTGTTTCTTGACACTTCTGTTCAGCAATATTCTGTCCACTACATTTACTTTTTTATAAGATTGCAAATATTTATTTGTGCTTTGATACTGAGATTTTAATTGACATCTTAAAGAGTTTACAAAGCAACAGTTGTTCTCACTAATTACACACTATAAATATTTTATTAAGTATCAGCAAACAGGTTAATTCATTATCTTTTAAGCATTAACTCCACATTAACTGATGTTACTAAGCAGTTTATAACAGAAGATACAGATGCTCTACTGTTGACTTAAAAGCACATTGGTTACTTGTTATTTTTTCATTGCTAAATTAATTAACGCATCATTTACAAACCAGTTATTTGAGAGAAGTTGCTGGTTTCTAAAGATTGTCCAGAATGTGTAAGTAAATGATTAATAATCTATTCAAATGAACATTTATATCTTTTATTATTCAGGCTTATATTAATTGTTAATTTGCATGTTAATAAATACTTTATTAAATTAACTTCATTTACTTTTGGGACCTAATCTAGTGAGGAATATTTATGCTTTATAAATGCATAACAAATGTCAATAAAAGGCTCAGTATTCTAAACAGGAAAAAAGAAAATAAATTACTTTATTAATTTCTATTCGTTTGAAGATACACAAATGAACCTTTAATTGTCATTTATTAGACATTTCTAAAGCATAAATGGTCCTCACTTTAAAATAGGTCACAAAACAGGATGAAGTTGATTTAATAAAGCATTTATTAACATACAAATTAACTATTGGTATATGCCTAAACAAAATTATATTAATTTTGATCTGAATAGTTTATTAATCATTTACTAACTCATTCTGAGCAATCTTAAAAATCACCAACTACTCTTAAAAAAACGCTTCCTAAATATGGAATTAATTGTGGTATGGAAAAAGGATCAAACAAAGTATGAAAATCACCATCATTAAGCGCACCATATATGTGTTTATAAGTCAAAAATACAGCATTTATAACTATATTCATAAACTGTTTATTAGTGTCTATTATTGTAAAGTTAATACTTCATTGATGAACTAACTGTTTGCTAATGCTTAATAAATGATTCATAGTGTGCAGTTATTCTAAAGTGTTACCCTGCTATATATTGTAATGATGAACAAAAAATCATGTTTCAAAACATATAATGAATAGATATGCTTTTCTTTATTCTGTTATTTAATTTAACTTAATCTCATTTCGGAATATTTGTAAAAAATGTATGATTAAAATTGATTCCTAATAAAATATGTATAATTAATATACAGCATGCTGATGCATGCCATTACAGAACAATAGTAAGATGAGTTTGTGACGTGGCTACTGTATCTTCCAACTCGACCATTAGCAAGACACTGCAGACAGTAGCAGACAGGCTGAGACAGAGATTGCTTAGCAGGTGTGGATTCATGGCTGATGTGTTACTTGAAATAAAATCTGATTTGCCAATAGAAGTGCAAGACAAAATGAGAAGACTGTCAGAATGCAAATAAAACATAGAATTGTCGAAATGGGAAAACAAAAAAGATAAACAACAAGGGTAAAATTGAAATTGCTTTAACATGATGGAATACTTTCATGAAATGTTTAGATTTTAACTGAAACACCAAACTTTCTGATTGACAAGATGAGCAAAGGAAATTGTTATTTAACTGCTGAACATTCATTCACAGATTTGAGATAGGCCACGGCTTACAGTGTCCTCACACACAGACAACCCTTACTCAAAAAAGTGTTATAAAACTTTGAAGTAATATACCTTTGTAAATGTATAAAATTAAAATGTACATATCACACTAAAATGCCACTTGAATGAAACAGATATTCTCCCTTTTAACTGGAATCATAGCAGCAGAATATCCAAAAAGTCAATTTTGCAGGAGACGTATGGTTGAATTGATAAATGTCTGACTAAAATAATAAAGATTTAAGAGAAACATACAAAATGTGCAGAGCAGATGGTTGTGAGGAGTGCAGTGCAGAACCGCTGGTATAGGGGGTGTTTGCAAAGGCTGTATAAAACTTTTTGTTATTTTGCTAAATGACATTACTAAAAACTGCACACTTCAGCTTGCTAATGAAGATACACTTACTGTTGCTTTTAACTACTTTTCCCTCATGCCTGCAAAAGAAATAGAAAAAATATATGGTTTTTAATGCACATGCACTCTCAGGAGATTCTGCAAACAATTCAAAACACGCCTCTTGAGGTTAACCTAAGACATATCTCCTGCAGTGATAGTTTGCTTGCCATTATATCATTATATCATTACAGTACATTGCCATTTCAGACTTCTACTAGCAATCGTCGTACCATTGAACTGAAAACGTTGTAGATTTTTGACTTCTAACCTTCCAGAAGTCAGCTACTCTGCTACCATGCGCTTTGATTTCTGGGCTCTTTTCTATTGTGCAATTTCACTTTTATTTAGTTTCGCTCAAAGGCAACAGGAATTGAACTGAATTGAATATCGAGACCAGCTAGATAGCCTGAGGAATTCTGAACACTGCTTATCCTAATGGTGAAATGACAATCCTTGGATGAACTGGCCTTCTTCGGGGGAAACATCCTTGGATGTTTGATTAGTCTTGGAGAATTGTGAGCTTTGGTCTTCCTCGGGGAAACTTACCCGTGGATATATGGCAGACGCATGAAAACTGTGCGCCATGGTTTCTTACAGTCTGCCCATATCCTGCTAGCAGAAATACAGTATCTGAGAAAAAAGTAACCAGTGTTAACTGGCTCACAACTGTACAAAGGCTGGCCAAATTTTCTAAATATACAAGGGAACATTCACAACAGAATTACTTATATACATACTGTACACAAACACGCATGCACACGCACGCACGCACGCACACACACACACACACACACACACACACCTTTTTATTAGTGTTTTATTTGTTGTGATAATTTACTCACTTCAATGATATTGCAGATTGTGGACTATTTTCTATCGTTCAAATTGTGAAATCAAAACTCTAAATCAGTATGAGTTACTGTACAAAAATACATTTTGTCTGTATGATACTCATCAAGTCACTGTTTAATGATGCTTCTTACTGAAATCCCTAGAAAACTATGGTGAGAGATGAGCTAATGTTATGGAGGCAGAGAGAGCTTAACATGATGCAAATTAAGAAAACACATGCAATTACAAAAAAGATAGATTTTCATCTACTTGACAGCACATGTACGAAAACACACTACATTTTCTCACAACACTTTCACAACTGAAATTATCACCTTATAATTACAAGGTTCTATCTGACAATATTGTCAAAATTTTGTCATTGACATATTCTTATTAAAAGACAACTTATTTACATTATGGGATGTTTTTTTATAGGTTGTTTACATTTTAAGACTTTTTATATAAAAAAACAAATCTTACACACAAATTGTTTTCTATCCGCTTGTTAAGTGTGACGTCAGGCGAAGCGGCTTCCGGGTCCAAGCGCTCTATTCAACTGTATGGGGAGACCCATAAAATGGTGATTATAAACGTTTACAAAGCGATTTTAATACCTTCGAAAATCACGATCACAATATATATTTCCATGTCTAACATCTGATGGCCAAAGTGATTAATTTTTATAAATTGTTAAAATTTAGTATTTTACTTATAGCAAGTATAAATGGTTTTGTACACTATGATTTTTTATAAAATTACTTTTAATGTGTGATATGACAACTCCATTGAGCGGCGGCTTGGACGCAGAAACAGTATTACATACGTCACCAACATGTCAACACTTAACAAGCGGATGGAATGCAAAAACTTTGAAGCTCAATATCTCAAAATCATTCAGAAAGCAGATAGAACCTTACAATTATAAGGTGACTAAATATTTCAAGGAGACCCTAAAATGTGACAAATGCTGCTGTGATGTGATTGTTGCTCAGTAAAGTAGCTGATCTTTGAAAGGTGAGTTTTTTGTTTGTTTATTTCAACATCCGGATTCCCTTGTCTTTTGTATTTTATTAGCCTAAATAACCATGACCTAAATAGCCGGGTCTGTCACGTTTTAAGGTTCCCTTGAAACATTTCCGTTGTGTTCCGTGCTATTTGAAAATGTTTTGAGAAAATGTAAATTGTTTTTTCGTAAATTGTTTATGTTGTGAGAAAATGCAGCACATTTTTTTAAATGTGCTTGTGTTGTGAGGATTTGCAGCACGTGTGTTGTCAAACGAATGAAGATATTTTACCAATTTGCTGCTGTTTTTTGTAATTGCATGCATTTCCTATATTGCAGCATGTTAAGCTCTCTCAGCCACCAGATAATGTATTGTACATGTGTGTGAGAAAATATCATACAAAAAAAAGAAATAAAAGCATAAAACATTTCATAAAGTAGTTTCCTATCTAATAATAAAATAGTTTGTATTAGTTAATACTGGTTAATGTATTTATTATCAATGATCAATACATTAGAACAGCTTTTATTCATCTCTGTTAATGTTATGTTCCAGTGTAGAAATAAAGTTGCTCATTGTTAGCTGATGTAAACTCATGGTGTGTTTAATAATGTTAACAAGCATGACGTGTTTTTTTTTAGCAACGTATAATTAAATATTTGTCTGTATTAAATGGTCTTCAAGTATTGCTTGTTATTAGTTCATACATAACTAACAAATTCGTATTGTAAAGTGGGACCAATTTCTTATTACACCATATCACACAAACACATATCAAACACATCAATACTACAGTATCAGACAATACGAGTGAGCTTCAGTGTATTCAGCCACGGTTTTTCCTACACAACAGAACAGACTGAGACTAATCAAGTGGATTAACCAACTGTACTTGTTTCCTGGCAGTTTGCAACCAAATATAAGCAGATATCTCATGCAACTTTTTTGTTTTTTTTTGAAACTGCAACTGCAGACAATTAATCTTTTAAAGTTTCCTTCATTCACTGTGGCACAACAAAACGGTTTGTGCTCATGCATGCATGCAAAGCAGCCTGGCAGTACATGCTTACAGAGTCTTGTTATATTATAGTATGTTTTTTTTTATGCTATGGAGAAAAAAAAATCTATATCAAACTTCCACATAACAAAGACCTTTGAGAATGCCATTGTTGAAGACAGACAGCAGGGTCCACAACAACATATAGTTCTAAAAAGTACCGTGCTGCATTTAAAAAATAAAATCGTTTTTTATAACAGTTAACAAAAACATTTTTATAACAGTTTACAAAAAAACTTTTTGTGTGTGTGTTATCACTAGATGCATTGTACTGGTTGCACAGTAAAATAACTGTTCAAAAGTAGCTTATCATTTATGCTATTTACAGGTTTAATTCCTAAAGTAAGTAGTTGGATTTATGTATTGGATAGGATTAGATACAGTTGAAGTCAGAATTATTTGTCTCCCTGATTTATTAGCCCCTAATTTATTTTTCCCCCAATTTCTGTTAAACGGAGAGATTATTTAACACATTATAACCATAATATAATATAAACATGCTAGTTTTAATACAGTAACTTTTTTGTAATAACTGATTTATTTTATCTTTGCTATATGACAGTAGATAATATTTGACTAGATATTTTTCAAGACACTTTTATACAGCTTAAAGTGTTATTAGTTCATAAAACTAAAAATTCAGTTATGAATTGTCTCACAGCAAGAAGGTCACTGGGTCGCTGGTTGGAGCCTCGGCTCAGTTGGCGTTTCTGTGTGGAGTTTGCATGTTCTTGCTGCGTTCGCGTGGGTTTCTTCCGGTTGCTCCAGTTTCCCCCACAGTCCAAAGACATGCGGTACAGGTGAAATGGGTAGACTAAATTGTCCTTAGTGTATGAGTGTGTGTGTAAATGAGTGTGTTTGGATGTTTTCCAGATATGGGTTGCAGCTGGAAGGACATCCGATGCGTAAAAACGTGCTGAATAAGTTGGCGGTTCATTCCGCTGTGGTGACCCTGGATTATTAAAGGGACTAAGCCGACAAGAGAATGAATGAATGAATGAATGAATGAATGAATGAATGAATGAATAAATGAATGAATGAATGAATGAATGATGATGGAACACCCTGTTTGTCATAACTATGATACATTTTTATTGTAAAATAAAAAAAAAGAAAAAGAATGGAGCGACACGATGGGTCAGTATCGCTTCACAGCAAGAAGGTTGTTGGGTTGAGTCCCAACTGGGTCAGTTGACATTTCTGTGTGGAGTTTGCATTTTATCCCTGTGTTTTCCGTCGGTTTTTTCCGGGTGCTTCGGTTTCCCCCACAAGTCCAAAGACATGCGGTACAGGTGAATTGGGTAAGCTAAATTGTCTGTAGTGTTTGTATGTGAATGAGTGTGTATGGATGTTTCCCAGCACTGGGGTGCAGCTGGAAGGCATCTGCTATGTAAAACAAATGCTAGATAAATTGGCGGTTCATTCCACTGTGGTGAATTAATAAATGAATTAATGAATGAAAATAATGGAACTTTTTTTTTGCCATTAATAAATGTATATTAGCAAATTAAGATGAATAAATTATTTATTATTGTTTCATGCTAACAAAATTAATTAAATAAAGTTTAATGATTTTTTTATGAAAAAAGTGACCATGCTTGTCATATTCCTCATTTAGCAACTTGTTAGTAAGTACTGTATGTTTTAATAAACAACAGTTCCATATTTTCTTTTGTTTGAGGTATGACCATGTGTATAATTTATGTTTATGAACAAAATACAATATTCCCCGGCATGCAGTGTTAACCACAGAGCATATTTTAACTGCTCTGGAAAATCCTGAGGGAATCCAAAGCTCAAAAATGTTAATTCTCCTCAAGGTTTGAAAACGACAAACAACTATTGCCTCCATGAGCGGAGAATGTGAATTCTTGTGCAATTGCATTGGAAAACATTGCCTTTAAAGCAGCATATACAGAAGACCGACGATGTCTAATGTGACAAACAGATCTCTACGGTTTGCTTTGCTTTGTTCCTGTCAGGAGTTTCTGTGAAGTGTCTGGTTCCAATAGTGTGGTCCCACTGTGTTATTGAGAGCTGAACGTGTGGACTGCTAATGGACTCAACATGCCTGTAGGCTTGTGTGGGCATCTGCTTGGGCTAAGTATTACCCTTTCCTGACATCATGGGGAAAATTTGGTGCTAGAATGTGAATGACTGAAGGGCAAATAAAGTCTGCTCATGTAAAATTGGTTACCAAGATTTCACGATATTGTGGAGAACAAGCTGGTGTTGTAAAATGTGTAAATGCAAAGTTAACTGATATCACAAATCTGATATCACAAATTAGTTAATTAAATGGGTCATGAACAAATAAAAAAGGGCTGCGTCTGAAACTGCCTACTACTCAGTAGGTACTACTCGGCCGTTAGAAAAGTATGTTCCATACATTATGAATGTGAAAAGTATGAATGGAATTACGACGTACTACATCCGCCATTTTGTTGTGGTCACGTGATCTGCCTGTGTCAGTTGCGTCACGCCACTCCCATTCATGAATTCTCTCGGGGGCATCATGGTATAGCGCAGCGTGCATGGGATGCGCACTCCAGAATCTAAATAAAATGCCAAAAAAAAGCTAAATTGAAACAAAGAGAATCATTATTTCACTTTGACATGTCAATATAACTTTAAGTGTATTCTTAACAACTCGTATCTGTCTGACAATAACAGAAGTCATGGTGTTAAACCAGTGTTCTTCAACCGTTTTATCACCTCGGACTGGTTCAGGTTTGATAAGTTTACCACCGACCGGGGAGGGGGTGTTGGCTAGGTGACCATCAACCGATAATGATTCTTCCGAAATGTGTATATTCCATACAAAGTATGAAGCTGATTGGTCATTTCTTGTCACGTGACTTGTGGTAGACTTGCGGTATTCATTTAACTGGGTGCGTCTGGAAGGTGTGAATTTGTCACGTCACTCCATTGATAAAACATACTTGTGTGAACTCTAAAAAGTGATATGTGAACAGCCCCTAAAGGCTGCCGTCATTTGCGATGTCCAGCAGTAGATCTTCCTGCACAGACATGGTGGATTCACCTGAATTGTTATGGGTTTCAGATCTATTCCTTGGCAGTTTGTGGGTCCTTCACTGGGCCTTTTCTACTTCACAAAGAAACTTTCCAAAGACAACGTATATGCAGGAATCCTAAAGGTAATTTCATATTTTTAAGACCCTTTCAGACTATTTTTAAGACCTCATTACCACTTCAAGTTCTAATCAGTTTCAAACTTTTAACCTAATAAACAGTTGTAGTTAAATAAATCAATGGAGCATAACCATGCGACAGAACTGAGATAAGCTTGGAAGAAACAAAGCTTGAAAAAATAAGTTACGTGGTTGTTTTTAGCGACAGGCTTTAGGCTCTATTTAAACTCATCATTCTCAAACAAGGGATAGACAAATTTACACTTTCCCATTTTGCCATCTGTTTCGATCTATAGTTTTGCTACACGTGGAAAGCTTCACATCACATCACCTTTCTGCATTTGTTGTAAAATACTTGACGTCACCCGGATGAAGGAGCATGGCCGGATGCACCACACCATGAACCAATCACATGGATAGAGCACACCGTGTTAATATTAGGAGGAAAATAAATATATTTAAGCTTTTGGGAGTAGTGGGTACCACGATCGTCGCACAGCAAGAAGGTCACTGGTTCGAGCCTCGGCTGGGTCAGTTGGCATTTCTATGTGGAGTTTGCATTTACTCCCCCTATTCCCATGGGTTACCTCCGGGTGCTCTGGTTTCCCCTACAGTCCAAAAACATGCGGTAGGCTATAGGTGAATTGGGTAGGCTAAATTGTCCATAGTGTATTCATGTGAATAAGTGTGTATGAATATTTGTTTTCAGTGATTGGTTGCAGCTGGAAGAGCATCCGCTGTGTAAATCATATGCTGAATAATTTGGCGGTTCATTCCACTGTGGCGACCCCAGATTATTAAAGGAACTAAGCTGAAAAGAAAAAAAAATGAAAGATCGCTTAGACTCCAGTACCAATTGATCAACTTTTATATGCTCCCTCTGAGCCAAATGATGAGAAAGAACCAAATCTCCTATCACAGCTATGCTGATGACACTCAGATCTACTTAGTCTTACTGCCTAATGACTACAGCCTCATTGACACTCTCTGCCAATGCATTGATAAAATTGACAGTTGGATGTGCCAAAACTTTCTTCAGTTAAACAAAGAGAAAACTGAAGTCATTGCGTTTAGGAACAGAGATGAGGTTCTCAAAATAAGGTCAAGAATCTTGGTGTGATACTGGATTCAGATCTGAGTTTCAATAGTCATGTTAAAGCAGTAAGTAAATCACCATACTATCATCTCAAAAACATAGCAAGAATCAGATGCTTTGCTTCCAGTGAAGACTTGGATAAACTTGTTCATGCTTTTATCAGCAGTAGGGTGGATTACTGTAACGGCCTCCTCACTGGCCTTCCCAAAAACACAGACAGTTGCAGTTCATTCAGAACGCTACAGCCAGGATTCTGACTAAAACCAGGAAATCAGAGCACATCACACCTGTCCTCAGGTCTTTACACTGGCTCCCAGTTACATTCAGAATAGATTTTAAAGTATTATTACTGGTCCATAAATCACTAAATGGCCTAGGACCTCAATACATTACAGATATGCTGACTGAATACAAACCCAACAGATCACTCAGATCTTTAGGATCATATCAACTAGAAGTTCAGTTAAAGCAGGGTGAATCAGTTTTCAGCCACTATGCTCCTCGCTGCTGGAATCAGCTTCCAGAAATGATCAGATGTGCTCCAACATTAGGCACATTCAAATCAAGACTGAAAACACATCTGTTTAGCTGTGCCTTTACTGAATGAGCACTGTGCTACGTCCGACAGATCGCACTATTATGTCTTTCTTTTCTTTTTCATTATTTTATAACCTATTTTAACACATTTCTATCTGTTTTATCTATTTTTTTCTTATTTTTATAATTCTTATTATTTGTTTTTATTTTCTTACACTTGTCTCTTTTATTCCTGTTTATGTAAAGCACTTTGAATTGCCACTGTGTATGAAATGTGCTATATAAATAAACTTGCCTTGCCTTGCATAAACGGAAGTTCTAAACGCTGGTCGCTATGGTGCCCTCCATGCAGCAGCCAAGAAAAAGGTCTATACTGTTAAAAAAAAAAAAACATTTTACCTCTTGTCAAAGAAAAAAAAAATACAGTAAACACATGACAGCACACTTCTGATCTGTAAGACAATGTTATTAGCCAACTTTACTGTGGAATTAGCACATTGAATTACATGTAGATTAGTTAAAAATCCTATGATAATAATAATAATAATAATAATAATAAATGTTTCACTTATTACATCTTGAAGTGATAGCTGTAAACGATCCATCCTTTAACCTGTCAATCAATATCATTGGGTGGGGATAGCTGAGTTGATACATTATTGTGTGGGTGGCCTCAAGATCACTCGTCTTTAAATCCTGATTTAATATTAGTAAATTAAAATAGGCATTTATGTGTTTATGTGATTCAGCAGTGTGCACACTATTCACACCTTTCTGTCTAAAAGTTGATTTTGAATGATAGGTGCCCTTTAAAAGCTTCCATTTAGGCAATAAGGTCTATTTAAATTATTAATATTTTAAAAAGCATCAAAGCAGAAATGTGTTTAGCTGAACTCGGACGCTGATCAGTTCTCTCCTGAAGACATAATTACACAAAGCAACAATTGCTCTTCGCTTCTCCTTATTTTATATTTACACAGCCTTTATTCCTTATCTATAGTTACACACTGACGCCGCTGGATTGCATTCGAAGGCAAACCAACATTGAGTTCGGAATTTAAATCAGCGCATGAATATGGAGGGCTTCTTTTGAATTTCCGTTTTGTACATCGTCCTGTCACTCTCCGCATCAGCCTCCACTTTAGCCTCACATGACTGAAATACTGAATCCAGAAATATGATAAACGCCACGTCAAGCCTCTGACAGTAATGTGAAATTCACCATGCTCACCTCTTAACTGTGTAGCACATGTTTGAATGGTTCTGATACACTGCCTCTGGTCAGACACAAACTGACAGGGGAAAATGTGGAGCACATACAAAGATACTTGCAGCAGACAAGCTTGGAGCTTTTTCCTCTTTCTCCTCAGACTGTTTTGCTTCACGCTACGCATAAAAACGAAGCGCTTATTATTTGCCTCAGATTTGCCTGACCGATCTGTGTCTAAAGTTAAAGATGATCACCCCAAGGTGAAAGCGCGTCACAGTTGGAGTTGGATTTAATTATCTGCAGTGGTGCTTGATTGCTAACTATATATCGCAGCAGACGCCGCCAGCATAATTGTTTTAATACCCCCATGTCAGTTTAATGAAAGGAAAGAAGAACCAGTGCTGTCCTCCAGATTGAATGTTTTATTTTTAAGTCATGTTTCATGTTTTTCATGTAGAGAGAGAAGTCACAGTAGATGGATTAAATCTATTTATCTTTTTGTTGTTTTTGTTTAGCAAATGCCTTTGACCTTGCCTTTTCCTTAATGATATTAGATGCAAACAAATTACAATTGTTATTGGATTGCATTGTTATTGGTATTGTAATAGGTTATCTGCACTATGTTGCTATTATTATTATCATAATTGTTATTATTGTTATTATTATTATTCATATTTCAAATTATTGTATTTAAAAATGTATTTCGCATCACATTGAACGCATCAATTATATGTTTATTTTGCATTGCTTTTAATGTATACAGTAAGCTATGACAAAATAAATAAATGAATGAATAAATAAATAATCAAATAAATAGATGCACACATACATACATACATACATACATACATATATACATACATACATACATACATACTTACATACATACATACATGAATACATACATAGATACATTTAGGTCCATAAATATTTGGACACCAACACAATTTTAACATTTTTGGCTTTGTACACTAACACAAAAGAATTGAAATGTGTTTAAACTGCAGACTGTCAGTTTTAATTTGAGGGTATTTATATCAAAATCATGTGAACGGTGTAGGAATTACAACAGCATATGTGTCTCCCACTTGTTTAGGGACCAAAAGTAACTGGACAGAATAATAATCATAAATTAAACTTTCACTTATTAATACTTTGATACAAATCCTTTGCAGGTAATTACAGCCTGAAGTCTAGAATGCATAAACTTCACCAGGCGCTGGACTTCATCCCTGGTGGTGCTCTGCCAGGCCTCTACTGTAACTGTCTTCAGTTCCTGCTTGTTCTTGGGGCATTTTCCCTTCAGTTTTTATCTTCAGCAAGTTAAATGCAAGCTAAGTTGGATTCAGTTCAGGTTATTGACTCGGCCAATGCAAAACATTCCACTTCTTTCACTTCAAAAACTCTTTGGTTGCTTTTGCAGTATGCTTTGGATATTTCTCCATCTGCACTGTGAATCGCCATCCAATGAGTTCTGAAGCATTTGGCTGAATGAGTAGAAAATATTACCTGAAACACTTCTGAATTCATCCTGTTGCTTTTGTCAGCAGTCACATCATAAATAAATACAAGGGAACCAGTTCCATTGACATGCAGTTGTCATACATTAACTCACCGTCACTACTAACACCGGGCTTGACTGGTTAGGATTATGAGCAGTTCTCCAAACTCTTCTATTCCCATCACTCTGATACAAGTTGATTTTGATCTCATTTGTCCATAGGATGTTGTTTCAGCACTGTGAAGTTTTTTTTTAGAACTTTAATTTGGCCTACCTGTTTTTGAGGCTCACCAATGATTTACATCTTGTGGTGAACCTTCTGTATTTAATTTGGTGTAGTCTTCTCTTGATTGTTAACTCTAACACACATGCACCTGCCTCCTGGAGAGTGTTCTTGATCTGTCCAACTGTTGTGAAGGGTGTTTTCTTTACCAGTGGAAGAATTCTTTTGTCGTCCACCACAGTTGTTTTAGTGGTCTTCTGGGTCTTTCTTTATAAGAATGTTCCAAATAGTTGTTTTGGCCATGCCTAATGTTTTTTCTCATTCTCTCTCTCTGGGTTTGTTTTGTTTTTTCAGCCTCATGATGTCTTGCTTGACTGATGGCGACAGCTCTTTGGATCTCATCTTGAAAGTTGACAGCAACAGATTTCAAATGCAAATAGCACACTTGAAATGAACTTTGGAACTTTTCTCTGCTAATTTTAATTGGGATAATGAAGGAATAACTCACGCCTGGCTAGGCAACAGCTTGGAAGCCACTTGTCAAATGATGTTTGGTCCCTTAACAAGTGGGAGGCACATATGCAAACTGTTTTAATTCCTACATTGTACACTTGATTTGGATGTAATTACCCTCAAATTAAAGCTGACAGTCTGTGGTTAAAACACATCCTGTTTGTTTAATTTCAAATCAATTGTGTTGGTGTATACAGCCAAAAATGTTAGAATCGTGTTGATGTCCCAGTATTTATGGACCTAACTGTACATAAAGTACAGTACATGTATACATACATACTCCTAGGTACTACCACATGCTTCAGTATTCTGATTTGCAGTGGACTATGCCTATATTAGATGTAAATGGTGCATTGCTTTTAGATTTGAAGCTTAACATGTCAGTGTTACTCAAAAATCCAAAAGAAAATCTCTATGAACCAGTTTCATGTTGCTTAAATTGTGGTACTTGATGCTAGTAATACCAAAACCTGGGGTTCAATTCACAGGGAACACATATCCTGATAAAGTTGCTACTGTACGGATTAAGCTTCTGTCAAATGAATAAATGCAACAGCACCCTCGCCGCAGGTCCTACTGCCTTATCAAAGCAACATATATCAGTAGCGTGCTTAAATGTTTCCCCATTGCATCCTTACATGCACCCTGTGTACGGTATGTTTCTGTTTTACTGATCTCTACTGGAAAGCATCCACAGCATCATTTCTATTGCAGCCAGGGCCCATTTCATTCAGGTAATCCTGACTCTCAGAAACACATTGTCCTGCCGTATTGCATGAAGGAGAGCGGGAACATTAAGTATTCTGCGTCCATTCCTACCCTAATAATTAGAATCATTCCACATCCCGTGAACTCAGAATGACCTGTTTTTGCAGGAGAACTATGATTGTGGGTTGTTCTTGGGAAATGTCCAATCCAATTCAATGGATGGAAGGTGACAGAAGCATAAAAGCTCACAGAACCATGTTGCTGATTCTGAACACTTAATTAGCTTCGTCCCAGGAGAGATTGTGGTGAGTCTGCTTATTTCGTCTGCATTAGCAATGACATCTATCGAGCATACTTAAGCAAACTTCCGAATACAGACAATATTTCATACCAGGGGAATCAAAGTGCTGCAAATAAGCAGCGTTTGTCCTTTGTCTCGATTATTTGGTTTGTTTTCTAGGTACAAAATGAATCAAACCGTTCTATTATTCCAACACATGCTTGCTGTTTTATTGCATTCGACCCTCGCTTATAACAAAACACAAAGTTAACTGAAAAAAAAAGCTTGATTAATTGACTTAATTAATTGGTTTAAATTAAAACACTGGCACAATTCCAGTGACTAACTTACCTGAGAGATATAATTTCTTCTGACAAGCAATCAAATTGTAAATTATTCCACTGCCTGTTCACAGAAAAAAAAGATGCAGATATGCATGGCAGTGATTATGCACTCATTAAATTCTTTGTTAAAACCATCTGTTTAATTAAAAAAATAAAAAGAAAAAATAAATTGAGTTTATGACAGTGTGGCGTCAAAAGCAATATATGAATATGCGGATGCCTTGCCAGCTAATTGTTTAACTTATCATTTATACGTACTGTAGGCCTATTCATTTCTTTCCGAGTAGATATCTGCACGATAAAACCTAATAGATATTTAACTAGTCTGACATCTGCATTTATTTGAAAATGGGAGCGTGATTGTAACCATGTGTGCATGAAAAAGAGATGCTGCCATGATAAGTGCTCTCCAGTGAGCCTGGGTAATTTTGTTTGAAAGTATGATGCCTATTTCTGAAACTCATACAAAATTGTAGTCTTTTTGACCTATGCTTTGTTTTGAGTGAGCAATTTACCCAGTGAAATTAGTCATATCTTTATATCGTGGGGTTTTAAACAATACACAGAGTCTGAGATGCAGGAAATGTTCGGATGTAGATATTCCAGTGATATGAGCAAAAATAAAAGCGGTGTTTCAAAGACCCTGAAGACGTCATTTACTTAACTTGGCATAGAGATCTTTAGCTTGCTTCATTTGTTCCTCACACGTTCCTATAGCTGATTATTGCCAAGGTTGTGTGCATTTCCCAAGAAACGCACATGCTGTTCTGTGAAAATAAAAAAAAAATCTGAGTGCACTACAACACCATGTCCTGACCAGAAGCAATGTGATTAAGCCCAAATCTATGCTTAGAAATGTTCGCAAATGCTTTGCACCTAACAAAAATGAAGTCATCAGCACAATGTAAACAAACTGTCATTTAAAAGGTTATCCTTGTGCTCAATTAATTGGAGTTGATATTATCAGCACTGATGCTGGTAAAGAAATCTAATTCAGTGAAAAAAAAAAAAGACTTTGTGATGTATGTTATTGCTGGGCAAAAAATGAATCGCGATTAATTGCATTCAAAATAAAAGCTTGCTTTGACAATTTAAGTGTGTGTACTTAGGTGGTATGGTTGCTTAGTGGTTAGCAATGTCACCTCACAGCAAGAAGGTTGCTGGTTCGAGTCCCTAATGGGCCATTTGAAATTTCTGTGTGGAGTTAAGATGTTCCTCTGTGTGTGTATATATATATATATATATATATATATATATATATATATATATATATATATATATATATATATATATATATATATATAACAGTTCTGTCTGATTCTTGATGGCAAAGACAGAGGAAATAATTATTATATTTCGCATTAAGATTTTTGTGCTATATAGAAATTTGTCATTGACATTTTTGTGCTATTTAGGTTTATGTGTGCAAATTTTTCAATTGGTGAAAATGATTAAAATGTAAAGGGGGATTGCCACCGTGTCATGTCACCCATAGAGTGTCCTGGTAATGACAAAACAAACAAATAAACAAAACAACATATCTAATTAACATGGAAAAATATACTTTAATGTATGTATGAAGCTGTGCCAACTTTGGACATGGTGAAAGATACTTAGATAAAACAAAGTAGATGTTCAGTAGCCTGCATATTTAATGTATCCTGTTTAGTTATTGTTCATGCTGTATTTAAAAACGGTGAAAATCATTTACACAATGTGCATTAAGGGTTGAATAACTCCTACGAGAAAACATACATTTTACTAAAAATAAACTGTGAAATTTCCTGCATCTTCCGGCATCTTAAAGATCATTAATACTATTAACAACTGCTCAAGTTAATAAAGCAAAATTGAAAGCTAATATGATGCTAATGAACAAGCAAAGCCACTACAACAGCAGAATCTTAGCCACATCAGTATGCATGATCTCATAAGGACTGCACACTTCTGAAGCCATTTTTAATGTGCTTCAATCTGCACAATCTCTGAAGGCCCCATCCTTCCACCAGGAGTGATGAATAAATGAGTGTCTGACAGAGCAGCCATAGTAAAGATCAAAAGCGAAGGAGATAATTAACAGCAGACTAATTGATACCCACCCTGAGTTTTCACCAGAAATGAAAAAGAGTGCAGCTTTGCTTGATATTAATTGGGCAAGAATATGCATGAAATCTGTTCTGATGTTGGATCTTGAGCCCTAGTGCACCAAAAGTTCCAACAGGCTGTGCCTGACTTGCACTGCAGTGAAAGTCAGCTCGTGGGCTCTTGAAACAGAAGAAATTGCATATTTTTGGAACAAATTCATCTGGTGACCTAATGTGCACAGTTTGGAAAAAATGGCCAGATTAGATCAAAATTATGGAGTCAGAATGCTGACATTATTAGAAAGTGTGCTTCACTTAAAAATGAAAATTCTGTCATCATTAATTCACACACACATTTTGATATTGGGTTTTAACCGCTGCGTGCATGCAATCACTTTTTCCTGCAGGACTCTGGCATGAATAGAGTGATCTGCATCATTATAACGGCGTTGACAAACTTGGCAGGTAAAAAGGGTGCACAACCATTAGGAACCAACCAACAGTATCTGAGGTTTTTGTACACACGTGTACAAAACGTACACATGTGGAAGCGAATCATTGAAGCAGTACCGATGCTGTGACATGTTACCTGATACATTCAAAAGACCAAAGAGATGTTAGATAGAGACAAGATTAATTAAATATCACGTTTAACAACCATAGGGAGATGCAATCAAGCAGTACATCCTTGATAAACGGGTTCATTTTTGGATAAATTAGTGTTTTACAACCTTTATTTTATAAACATTTCTTAAACTGCGAAGTAGAATCCATTGCATATACTAAATACCACACCACACTGAATTGAACTAAACTGAACTTCAACTTTAAAAACTGGAAAGACACAGTTTCAATTTACTAGAACTTCTATGTTAAGCTGCTTTGACACAAACTACATTGTAAAAGTGCTATAGAAATAATCATGAATTGAAAAAAAAAAAAATTAAATAGATTATTTTAATTTCCAAAACGAGTATGTATAAAGAATATAGCTCATTAAATCTGATAAATGAATAATATGAATAAGACCTTCACTAAATGTAATAGGACTACCAAATATTGCTAGATTTTAGCTTGGCACATAATGTTGTACTGATCTATATAATTCAATGTGGATTGGTAACATTTGTTATTATAATAATAGCAATAATAATAATAATAATAATAATAATAATAATAATAACAATAATAATAATGTATGTGTTTGAATTTCTCAATTTATTTTTATTACTTTCCTAAGAACTAATATATTTTTTGGCCAAGGTCAACCTGAAATTTTTTTTTGAAAGGTATTTTATACCTTTAATATACATTGCATTCTGCTGTGGTGACCCCTGAAACATCAGGTGTTAAGCTATGGAAAGTGAGTGAGTGAATAATACATGTAATGATTTAAATGAAAAGATACTGTATAACCTACACATTTTTTTCCTATGAAAAACAACCCCAAGCTTTCCATCTTCTTAAACATTTCTTTACAATTCACCTTCCATTCATCCTCCTTGAACTGACTCCTTTAAGTCAACCATGAAGGTGAAAAAGTTTCTTTCTTTCATTGTAGAAGCAAATGAAAAAACAGTGCTCATATTATTTAAGTGGAGGTGGACGGTGAGTAGCACACCCTGACAGTGAGTTATTTGGCTGCTGCTTCACACAAACACAGCATTACAGGCTTACAAGCTCCAGAGGGACCACACACTATAAATAAAAGACCTAACAACACACATTCAAATCCACAGGGGAGCACAGATGTCTTCAGTCTGTCTTGAAATGTTCAGGTCTTGTTACGTCTTATTTGGTGGTTGTAAATCTTTATACATCCATTGATTTATTTATCCACTGTTGTCTCACAACAAATACTTTTAAGAACAACACTTTTGCACTCATTACTGCAATATTTATAATCTAAAGATACGAAGAATAGGAAAAACAATAGACTATTTAGATCTGTAGCACATCTCTATTATTGTATGATGAGAGAAAAAAAAATGTTATGGACCCTAAAGCAAGAACAAGACGTACTGTAACAACATGATATGAGACAGCAATACTACTTGTGAGTTGAAGGGTTCTTCAAATTGCCTACAGTTATACATGAATTTATTAATAACATACATTCACATAATATGGAGAATGCGGGTAATGAAGGACAATAAGAAGAAAAACACTGGATGATGCAATGTACTACTACTATTTGTATTATTATTATTATTATTATTATTATTATTATTATTATTATTATTATTATTATCATTATTATTATTATAAGTAGTAGTAGTAGTATAAGTATTATTATCTTTTTATTACATTGTAATACACATTAAGATTGTATTATTAAGTTATTAATTAATTTGTTTATTTTAATTATACAATTTACTGCTTTAAATTGATTGATTTAATGGGTCATAGGAAAAAAAAAATTGTATGTGACCTTTTTTCCCCTCAATAGAACATTACAGCTGTTATTAGCTAGTTATTATTAGCTGAAACCCAGATCCTTGGAGATTCATACTAAAATTCAGGTCATGCATTTCTAAACGCTAAACTCATTTCTAATAACTGATTTATTTAATCTTTGCCATGATGACAGTAAATAATTGACTAGATATTTTTCAAGACATTTCAATACATATATGGAACTTACAAAGTACTTTTTGGCTATTGTCAGAAACGTAACAGTACGACATAAGTCTCACTCACTCACTCACTCACTCACTCACTCACGAATGAACGAACATAACACTCATTGTTGAGATACATCTGCACACTCTCCTATTCATACATTATGGTCAATTTACTTCATCTCATTCACCCAAAGCCGATGTCTTTGGACTGTGTTGGAAACTGGAGCACCCAGAGGAAACCCATGCAGACAAGAGAGAACATGCAAACTCCACATAATTTTGACACAATTTTACACACAATCAAGCATACATTCTAGAAGAAATAATAGATTCATAAAACCAGAAGTGGGGGAGGCAGTGGTGCAGTAGGTAGTGCTGTCGCCTCACAGCAAGAAGGTCGCTGGTTCAAACCTCGGCTCAGTTGGCGTTTCTGTGTGGAGTTTGCATGTTCTCCCTGCCTTTGCGTGGGTTTCCTCCGGGTGCTCCGGTTTCCCCTACAGTCCAAAGACATGCGGTACAGGTAAATTGGCTGGGCTAAATTGTCCGTAGTGTATGAGTGTGTATGTGAATGTGTGTGTGGATGTAAAGGGCATCTGCTGCATAAAAACTTGCTGGATAAGTTGGCGATTTATTCCACTGTGGCGACCCAGGATTAATAAAGGGACTAAGCCGACAAGAAAATGAATGAATGAATAAAACTAAAATAAAGTACAAAAATGAATTAACATTTACAAGCCTATTTAACCATCTGAAAAAAAAAAACATCATACTCAAGGAGAACAGAAAAATTATAATATTTGAATAATAAGTTTGAAAATATGAAAATGCTTCATTCATTTTTTTTTTCTAATGTTGAGGTAATTCAACAAAAGGGTCAATCAGAGTTAAGGTATTAAATATAGTATGTATATTATAATATGTTAGGTGAGATTACATGTGTTAAATATTAAAATAATTATGTGTTCAATCTGTCGTACGCCCCATTCACACTGGGCTTCAGCGTCAGCGCTTGACAAAGGGCGTGTCTAAAGTTGGGGCTGAAGCAATCTTCATAGCATTTATAGAATTCTGAATTAATTAATATAATTTATTCAGGAATAAGTTACTGTCTGAGCTGGTGTATTTGCATACAGCCATCTGATTGGCTGACGTTTCCATCGACGCTTGAAAAAATAAGCAAGTCTCAACTTCTGCAGCGAGCAACGCCTCTGGAGCGGCGCTGACGGATCCACAATGCAGTTAGGCAGCGCCTGACTTCACCCATTCAAAGTGAATGGGAAGCGTTGATGTTGATGCCCCATGTGAATGGGGCTTTAGACACTAACCTGTGTCTCAATGTTTATTTCCACACTATACATTCATTCATTCATTTTCCCCTGGCTTAGTTTTTTTATTCATCAGGGGGCGCCACAGCGGAATAAACCCTCAACTTATCCAGCATATGTTTTACACAGCCGATGTCTTTCCAGCTGCAACCCAGTACTGGGAAACAGCCATTCACTCTCACATGCACACACATACACTACAGCCAATTTAGTTTTTTCAAGTCACCTATAGCGCATGTGTTTGGACTGTGGGGGAGACCAGAGCACCCAGAGTAAACCTATGCCAACACGGGGATGACAAGCAAACTCTACACAGAAATGCCAACTGACCCAGCCGGGACTCGAACCAGTGTCCTTTTTGCTAAGAAGGGACAGTGTTAACCACTGAGCCAAAATGCTGACCTGCTCTATACAGTTTAGTTTTTTTTTTAACCTGTATAAATGTAATCCTATTGTGTGGACTTCTGCAGTAACATTAAGAACCTTTAAAACAGCAAAATCGAGGCACTTCAAGTGTCTGACTCAGTCCAGAAACATCTACAATTCAATCTCATTTTTATCATTATTATTTTTTCATGATGGCACTTGTTTCAGATATGCTTATTTTGGTTATAGCTTTACATATTTTCTGTTCTTTTTCTTTTATCATTCTATTCAGAATGGCTTGGGTTATGTCACCTGTCTGTGAGGTATAATAACACACACTGATCTCCTGTGATGGATCCCGAGCAGGTGTTTCATGCTCATGAGGAAAACACAGCCAATTTAAACAATCATTCAATCAGCAAAATCAACAGAAAAAAAAAAAAAAAAACTGGAGAGCTTTAGTCAATTGCCATTCAAACAAATGGGTAATGCAACACCTGTGGATGTGTGTGAGACAATCTTTTAAAATGACTGAAGAACATGCTCTTTTCACTAATCAAAGAACGCCTGACTTACTAACCAACCGCGGGACTAATTTCAAACATCTGGTTAGATGACTACATACTGACATATTGTAATCGAATCAAAACATTATAGTGCATTGTAAAACAAACGATGATGAACCTGGGATGGCAATAACAACCTGGATGACATGCTGTTAAAAGGGAATAGAATTTAAAGGTGCTGTATGTAGGTTTTGACTCTTCTAAAGCATAAAAATACCACACTATGTTTGCAGATATTTAAGAAACATGCCAAGTAAACATCTTTGAAACAATGCTAAAGTCAGTTATCCTGCTTTGAAAAGTAGTTTTCCGTGTTGGAAAGCTGTCTCTGTTTTGGTTCTTTTAATCAGCCCAATGCCAGTTTAGCTAATTATATTTTAGCACCCCAGGTTGCCTTGAAGAAAAACAATGTATTTCATTCATTCAGTCAGAAAGGCTCTAAAAGCATGTACTTGTGACAGAAATGCGACCTCTGGTGGACAGTGCAGGTCTTCGAAATGAGAAGCAGATTCAGAGTTCAACATAAGTTTATTAATTGGCAGATAATATAAATATTACAAGGTAAAACATTAGGTGAGCAGGTTACTTTGTAATTTTATCGCACTCTGTTGCTTTTAGTGAAGTTTTTTAAATTAATTTCGAGAGGAGCACGTGATATAATTGACCGCAGCTGGCCACCTATCTACACTCATTAGTTAGCCAATCAGATCTATCCTAACCCACTATAAGTAGCCTAGCTAGATATTACTCCCTTATCTTCGTTTTCCGAAGAAACCCCCCATCCACCCCCTTTCTCCTCCTTTCCTCCTTTAAAAAGGGGAGCTCTCGAGAACTACCTGATCTCGTACTCCCCTCACATGCTCTATGGACCTGGCGGGAGCCCTGGGCTCAACTATCTCCGAGCTCAGGGTTCTCTCCCGGGACAGCATGCCAAACCTGCTAACAGTTGTCAAGCAATTTCTAAGTGTGAACTCTTGAAACAAGTTTTAAATCATCTTTTAGGCTCAATTGTCAGATTTGCTCCTTTTGGTCCTCAATCTGGCAACCTGTGCTTGCTTTGATCCATGAATGCAATACCTAGTTCAATCTCTGGGTATCAATACTGCACCTTTAAGTTTATATTTCAAAGGTATATAAAAAAAAATTATTAACGGAGAATGAAAACAAACTTCAAGTCTTTTGTAATTTTAGCGATCATAATGACAGAGATCATCATCTGTCAGAATTAGCATGTCAGCGATAATGTTGATGAAGGAAAATGTGTGGGGTTTCAAAAGAAGGCAGTCATTTTTAGTCACTGAGGGTGGCCAAGCGTTCAAGTCAGTGTCGGTCCACTTCAGCTCCAGCTGTTCAGTTTTTGGCAGTTCGTCAAATGGGCAATGTACATCAGTGGGTCTAAAACATAAGCAACTAGGGATGACTTAATTGCCAAATTACATTTCCAACAAGGAATTCCACATTTAGTGATCATTCTCTTGACAAATGTGGGGTGGGTTGTGGAAACTGGAACCTTCATGTCTCCTTGAAGCGACAAGTCACAAAGAACAAATAAAGCAACTGCAAAACATAAAACTTTATAAGATCACCCAAAGACATATGCCGTATCTATCTATCTATCTATCTATCTATCTATCTATCTATCTATCTATCTATCTATCTATCTATCTATCTATCTATCTATCTATCTATCTATCTATCTATCTATCTATCTACTTTTTTTGACAATGTGAATAAGCAAGATTCAAAGAAGAAAAAAAAAAACATGAGATTAGTTACAATTAAAAGCTTTTATCTACTATAAGCAAGTAAAATTCACATTTCCAGGTTCTCCATAACACACTGTAGCGCATGTCTTTGATCAAATGCACAAACCGAGCAATGTCATTGCAAATCAAAGCAGCTACTTAATTTAAATCACGCTTTCACCAACTGCTGTCATTACGAGTGAAATGCAGGCTCTGAGAATGAAGAATGCATAGCTGACATGCATCAATGTGATATGAAGTTATTTCTCATGAGCTTTTGGTAAGTAACTGTTTTATTCAAAATTGCATTTAGCGCACTAAAGCATAACTGAATTTAATATAATGATGTCATTCATGTCAACTTAACATACACAACATTTCATAACTGTAATAAAACATAAAACTGACAGATTATGTTCTCCTGTTTCAATCAAAATGTTTTGAAACAGTGAAGTGAGAGAATGTGTTAGATTTTGTTTTCATTTATATTGCACTGTTGTTTTGAATCTTGGAAAATCAAAATCTGTAAATACAGTTTTGTTCTTTCTTTGAAATACCCTGATTGAAGATGTGCAATTCAGACGTACAGTATAATTAACTTTGAATTAAATTGAAATAAAGAAAAAAAACTTCAGATGTTTCAAAACAGGTGAGAGTGAGCATTTTCTGTTTACAGAGAATTTGTTGACTGATGAAGCAAACAAACTGTCATATGCTTTATGATCTGAATCATAGCAGTTGTAAATAAAAATGAATGTGTTGTTAAAGAGACACGCGTCATAAAATGTGTACGGTCGTTAACTATGTGATGCCTCAAGACATTTTAAGTCAGGAATGGACTCTTTTCATCCTTGAAAATATTTTGATTTAAAAAAAAAAAAGTATGAACATGTATATGTATTTATTAATGTATTATTTGATCTTTGCATCAAATTACAAAAAACTAATTATCGCTTGTGTAAAGTGTTTCTAATGCAGTGTCTATGGATCTGAGAGTAAATTTGATGTTATTCTCCCCTTAGTCTGCCGCTTTTTTTTTCCTTTTTCTGAAAGTCGCGATAACATCATGGTGGAGTTTTTCTTTCATCATTTGAACAAATACGATTGTAAAAATATATATATTTGTTGTACTCTCCCACTTACTGCCCTTTAAATTTACCCAGCTATGATGCCTTCCGCAACTGAGAAACACGGAAATGTGAAAGGGTATATTATGCCTGTGTATTAAAACATTACTTCTGTTGGGAAGTAACCTTTCTCCATAGTTAGTTGTGTAAAAACTATTGATATTTCATTATTCAAAAAAACACGTTGTCTGTAAATGCTACTGTTTCATGAATTTAAATTGTTGAGAATGTTTTAGTCTAGCACTCCTTCTAGTCATGGCCAGCATTGCCTTGAAATAGCCTCTGCATAGCATTTAATCTTGAATAACAAGATTTTGGCCAAATGTATTTCGAGATAGGAACTAGAGTGCACACAGTGCTACAGTAAACTTTATGACATTACTGCTTAAAAAACAAAATAGAATTTAAAAAAAAGAAATGCGTTGCTTTTACTCAGATGTTAAAGATTTAAGCTGTCTGTCTTTTTCCACAATGGATTAAATGTATTTATTTCCTCAAAATTATACACACAATACTCTATAATGACAATGTGAAAAAAATATTTCTTGAAATTGTTGCAAATTTCTTAAAAAAATAAAATTAAAAAAACTGAAAAACCACATGTACATAAGTAATTACAGTCTTTGCTGTGAAGCTCTAAATTGAGCTCAGGTACATTCTGTTTGCACTGATCATTCTTGAAATGATTCAGCAGCTTACTCTAAGTTCATCTGTGGCAAATTCAGTTGATTGGACATGATTTGAAAAGGCATACACCTATCTATATAAGGTCCCAGGGCTGACAGTGCATGTCAAAGCACAAACCAAACAAAGCACGAAGACAAAGAAATTGTCTGTAGACCTCCAAGACAGGATTGTTTTGAGGCACAAGACTGGGGGAAGGTTACAGAAAACAATTCTGCTGCTCTGAAAGTTCCAATGAGCACAGTTGCCTCAATCATCCTTAAGTGGAAGATGATTGGAACCACCAGGACTTTTCCTAAAGCTGGCCGGCCATCTATGCTGATGGATCAGGTGAGAAGGGCTTTAGTCAGGGAGGTGATCAATAACCCAATGGTCACTCTGTGGTTTCTCCAAATGGTCACATTTGGAGAAAACCAGGCACCGCTCATCACCAGGCTAATACCATCCCTACAGCGAAGTATGGTGGTGGTAGCATCATGCTGTGGGGATGTTTTTCAGCAGCAGGAACTGGAAGACTAGTCAGGATAGAGGGAAAGATGAATACAGCATTGTACAGAGACATCCTGAATGAAAATCTGATTCAGAATGCTCTAGCCCTAAGACTAGGGTGACGGTTCATCTTCCAGCAGGTAAATGACACAAAGCACACTGCCAAAATTTACATGAAGTGGCTTCACAACGACTCGATGAATGTCTTTGAGTGGTACAGCCAGAGCCTAGACCTAAATCCTATTGAACATCTCTGGAGAGATCTTAAAATAGCTGTAGACAGTCACTTCTTATCCAGCCTGATAGAGATTGAAAGGTACTGCAAAGGAGAATATGCAAACATTCCCAAAGACAGATGTGTCAAGGTTGTGGCATCATATTCTAAAAGACTTGAGGCTGTAATTGCTGCAAATGGTGCATCAACAAAGTATTGAGCAAAGGCTGTGAATATTTCTGTACAGACAATTTTTCAGATTTTTTTTTTTTTTTTTTTATAAATTTGCAACAATTTAAAAAAAGAAATTTTTCACATTGTCATTATTAGGTATTGTTTGTAGAATGTTTAGGAAATAAATTAATTTAATCCATTTTGGAACAAGGCTATTACATTAAAAAAAATGTAAATAAAATGAGGAAAAAGTGAAGTGCTATGAATACTTCCCGGATACAGTACTGGTAAATTAACAAAAGTGCAATAATATTTGTTACTGGAGCACTTTAAACAAATTAGGTGCTTTTTACCACAGTTTCCCCCAGACATATTAAGAGTTGAAATACTTCTTGTAAATTTCAGCATAAATCCATTCAAATCAAGCAATCATTTTCCACTGCCAGAGCGTTAATAAATAAATTATAAATTCAGTGGTTCCCAATTCCTGTCTTTGCACCTCACAATTCTCAGATAAGCAGTTTGATATCTGAGAACTTTACGTATGAACCGTCTGTTTTCACACACGGATAACTAGATAAGTATGAAATATAAACTTTAAATTAGCATATTTCACAACACTTTCTAATAAATCTGCTAGAGTTTTACAGTTTTTCCTTTGTAATGTCCTCCCCCCCAGAACAATCCCAATCCACATGAACCTGTGAAACTGTCTAAAAATGCCGAATGGCGCATGCCAGGCCAGTAAGTGATGATTTAACTTTGTAAAGAAACAAATGTTGTTATTGTTGTTTTGGATGTCGATTACTCTTGCAGGACCGCACATGCAATACAAACGTCATCACAGTTAAGAAGTTTACACACAAAACCTATTTTCAAACATGCACTCTAAAACCTACTGTGTAAGTGTACCCTGACACCATATCATTCATGCTTAGCAACTTGCTAGCTTGATAATTGAGCAGCTTTGGTGAGAATTATAAAATTGCTGTAATGAAATACATTGGCAAACCGAACAGTAATTGCAGTTTTAAGACTCAGAACCCATTAAAGTCTTTTCAAGATTTTGACAAAACACTTGGCGATTTAGTTATTCATCATTTAGCTGTCTCTTTCTGTTCAGAAGCAACTTACAATTCATTACAGGGATCATTCCCCAGGAACAACCTGAGGCTAAATGGATTGTTCAAGGGCAAAATAATGATAGAGGATCCAAGTAATTCTCTAGTTCATGACTCCCCTGACCGTGAGTCTGACCCTGACCTTTGGATAATAAAATCTTAAATGTTTAACAGCTAAGCTCCAGGATCACACAAGCAATCCACAACATCTCTCCATCACTCGAAAAACCTAGCATTCAGTCTAGTCCCTTCAAAATTTAACAATAGTTTAATTAAAATGAAAGTGTGGTAACCATGCTTTTTTATTTGCAACATATTATTACCATCCATTGTATAACATAATTTTAGATAAAGCTGCTTAACATGAGCCACAATACCATGTCCAGATACCATTGTTTTCACAAAAATGGTGGAAATCATCAAACTCAGACTTTTATGTTGCACACAATACTATTAATTGGCAACATTTGCATGTAGTTTAGGTCACGTTCTATGTCAGCCAGACCTACACGAGCAACAGAGTCATCACATCTTTTTTTAATTGTATCTAAGCTTATTTTGAACCTACTATGTATGTGGGACTCTTATTTTAAAAATAGGAGAAACAGAGAGATCTACTATAAGCCAAGAACTATAAGCACCACCTCTTTACAGATTGTTTTCTATGCATTGTTACAATGACAGATATATGCAGTTCTTTACTAGCCATCTGTTTATAGCTTGTCATGATGCAAAATGCATGATATACATTTATTTAGCACCACCCCCAAAGGACATACGTTATGTTTAATTTTACCTTTTGTAAATTTGTCGTTTATATTGAAAATTTGCTGCATATTTTAGACTGCTGAATATACAGTGTTCAATGTTTATGCGTTGAATCATATCAGTCAGCTCTTGCAGTTATTTTAATGGAGAAATGACAGTTTATTAAACATCATATATTTATATGCAGACATTAATATTAAGTCCTGGCAGTATTTTTAGATACTTTAACACTTTAATAAAATCTCTGTCTGTCACGTTTGTAGGATATAATTCTTATTTAGGCTACATTTCATTTACAACACAACTAAGATTTATTTATTTTTTATTTTTTTAATACAGGTTAGAGATTGCTAGCTTATGTAGTGTTGGGACTAATGCATTATAACTACACAGAAATCTGCAGGTTTTTATTTACTTGTTTTAAATAATTGAATAGTTTTAAAATAATTTCAGCAATATTATTGAAAATAAAATAAAATTGTTTATTTGATTTATTTATAATAGAGTTTGTAAAGTAATATTTTCTGACTTTTAATAGATATATTAAATGAAAGACTTGCTTTATTTTTTTTTTTTTACCAAATAAGTGGATTTAACTTGATTTGCATTGTAAACATTCAATAATTGTAAAAAAAAAAAAAAGAATGATTTTTTTTCGGTTTTTAGTTATGATACTCCCAAAATCATTCCACAAAAATTCTCAGATTTTTTACAAAATTATCTGCAGAAATAACAAATAAATAAATAAATAATAAATAAACAAAATAAAAAATGTCCACAGTTTCTTTCTTTTCCTAATTATAAGTAAGGCACAATATATAATTTTACATTTCTAATGTAACAAGTAAAGTAATGCATTACTTTTTGAAATAAGTTTTATTATATTATATTATATTATATTATATTATATTATATTTTATTATATTATTATATTATATTATATTAACACTTATTATTAACACTTATTTTTTATGTAACATGAGTTACTTTTAAGCTTACTTAATGGACTTTTACATTATATATTAGTAACTCAAAGATTTAATAAAATGACTACAACTTAGTCACGTTGAATCACACAGTGTGATTTCCATAAAAAATAATAATTTAAACATAATAATAATAAAAAATAATAATAATACAATAATAATTAATTCTTCAGATTTTTTCTAGCCTCTTTCGTTAGGTACATTTAAAATTCCTGAAAATCAACAATAGCCAAAATAAATTCCAATTAATTTAATATGGTCCCTTCTGGTGCTTCACACCTTTTCATTGCTTATTTTTGTTTCAGGGACAAACTCAGCCGGCAACTGATTGCGTTTGGTCTTAAAGCCTTATTTGATGGATTATTTTCATTATTTATGATGGCATAGAAGTCAAAACTGTCACATCCATCTGTGACCACCTGAGGGCGCTGTAGCGCTCTAGGACTTTGTAGGCGCTACAGTGCCCCAGGAAAAAACTACATTTTCATACATGCCCCGCGCACACACCGGAACACCTACACTGACCTGCCATCACATCTGTTTTGTGTTACCGTTGATTATCTGGACTATATATTCTACCATTCCACCTATGTTTGTCATCGCGTCGTTGTCTTCCTTGTCCAAGTTTCGAGTAAGTCTAAGAGTCCTAGTTTGCTATTCTGATTCCTGTTCTTGTATTTTTGCATTAGTCTAGTTCGTGTGTCATTTGTCTAGTCTGTTTTCTAATTAGTTTAGTTGTTTGAGTTTGTTTTTCCTGAGCCTCGTCTCTGATTTAGTTTCTGGTTTTGTCGTTTATTTGTTACTTTGTATTATCACCTTGTTGGCTGCACTGTAAATAAATAATCTGCACTTGGATCCGCACCTTTCTGTTTTTTTGTTTATTGTTTTTGATCACGCTAAAACGTGACAAAAACAGGACAAATGTACTTATATATGGGACAAATTCTGGACCAAACTAAAACCTGAAAAAACCTGACCAAACAGCCTCAAAAACACAGACGTGTTAAAAATTACACTTGATTACAATATATATAAAAAATAAATATATATTATATAATATTAAATTAGATAAAAAAATTAAAAGGACAAATTCTACTATACAGATATCAGAAAACAATTTAACTTATTGAATCAAAGCACCATATGGCACCTTTAAAAAAAATTAGGAAAAAATTTGTGAATATAATTTGTTTTTTTTACATGTTTAGGATCCATCTAAGATAATTAATTTGATTTGCTGTAAAAAAAAAAAATAAGGATTTATGCTTAAATAGGTAACCTCAAATCACTACTACTAGAGTTCCAACATTTTATGTGTGCACAGTATGTGTGCATAGATGTTTTTGATATATACATACATTTTTATGACTGATTGATTAGCTGTCATCATCATACTTTTAAGGTCTATCCAGATCATGAAGTTCTGGTGTTAACAGATCCGCAACTGCAAAATCAAAGATCCCTAGACATTCTACTTTCCGCCTACTCCAATTACAGGATGCAGGCTTCTTATCAATTCTGAGCATATAAGAACTCTTGCTTGTTACAGAGACTTTCAGTTATAGCTTCAGTGGAGGGGAATTAGACACACTATTCATTCAAATCATTTGCTTCCTGCTGAATGTAAGGCTAGACCCAAAATGTCATTATTTCAGCAAGTCCATCATGAGACTTTGACAGTGAAACAACCCATAAGGACAGACAACACAAGCATATCACATATTTTAAAGGCATGGTCCACAGTGTATTTTTAAGACTTGGTTGTGTTTTTTAAGATGCAAAGCAATGTGTGCTCATGCTTCAATTGTAGAAAATCATGGTATTTTTTCATATATCCTACTATGATTTTATACAGCTACTCATCGAACTTGATTAAATGATACATTGTTGCATTTTCTGCCATCTTTGCGTCGTTTTCACACCACACTGCTAGCTTTGGTCCGAACCAGTTGAAACGAACTAAAATGCAGTCATCTGACAAAATCCACATCTCTCATTGGCCAGATGTTGTTGAACATATTTCCTAAACTGCTTATTGATTGGTTAGAATTCACGTGCGGGAAAAATGCCAATGAACTCCCGCAGGTAAACAAAACCAGTAGACACAAAAATGTTGTATTTACTCTGGAGGGACAACTGCGCCGACTGATTGTATGCCTGCTTTAGACAAACTATACATTTTGAGAATGAAGCGCGGCTGGAAAACAGTGTTTTAATGCATCGCTCGTCACTTCAGGAGGAGGCGTGAATTAATTTAGCTAAACTGCAACATGGTCATCTTGCGGATATATTACCAACGATACATCAGGTAATGTTTTCCCCTCTTTCTCTCTCTGTTGGTAAAGCACTGTCAACAAATATTTTTCCTCCATATCCCATAATGCACAGCGCATCGGCCTACGGAAGCTGGATTAGTCCAAAAGGTGCAGTACTTTTTGTGGTTGGACCTGTTTAGTACGGATCATATTCTCACCACAAACTAACTGCTCCAGGGTTCGTTTGAAAGCATACCGAGACCACCTCTTCAAGCAGGTCTCGGTACGCTTATTTGGTCCGTTTTTGGTGCGCACTCGAGTACGATTGCTGCATTTTCACCTGCCCAAACGAACCGCACCAAAAGGAAAAACGAACTCTAGTGCGATTAAATCGAACTAAATAAGGCAGGTGTGAAAGCACCCTTATTTTCTAGTTCTTCTGGAAGCCCTGCCCTCAAGGCTCTGAATGATCAGTTAACATAATGTGCTGTGATCCGTGGATCGGCTCCACGTCACCAGAAAGTGTCATGCGGCTGCAAGCGTGCGCTTTTGCGCTGTATTAACAGTCACTCAGAGAAGCTGTTAGCCGCAGCAGTTTGTGCTTGAATTAGACAGAAAATGAAGAGCACACAGCTGAATCTCACGCCTGCTCTCTAAAAAAAAATCTGACAAGTGTCTTTCACATATGTTCGGAATAAGCATGTCTAAGTAATTTGAAACGTTCACATATCTTTTGCAAGTTTGTTATTTGAGATATAGAATGCAGAGAAAGCAAGATTGTAGGTGTCTACAGCGGTTTGATGCATAAACATGAATTTGTAGCTAAATTGTTAAAGGTGCCAAACAGCATTTCTCATTGTTTACATGCTTGCTACAACATACCTTAAACACTAGAAGTTGTGCATCTAATTGATCAACTTTAACAAATAAAATTACTTACAGGTTGTGGCTCACAATTCACAGCTTTATCGGTTATAGGAGTTTTTAGCCGAATCCAGCACTGAACAGCGAGAGATTCTGGAAGCTGTCCTTTGTCAAATGCCAGAGCTATATATTTTTTATAATTCTTTGGAACATAATAAAAAATGTAATTGTAAGCACTTCTCTCTTTGTGTCGTGTCCTTTGGAAGACCAAATACAGAAACAGAACAAGCTCTGTGGAAATAGCATTGTTTGGACAGCATTTTAGCTTTCTCTGCTATAACATTACAGCCCCTTTGGCCACACCCCATTGCTGCGCACAGTGTATGTGTGTGGTGAATGTGCATAACCGGAAGCCCCTGTGATCTCACTAGCCTGGATGTATTTTTATGTAGTCCCCAAACTTTGTTTGCTGTAGGCTTTGTTAAGCTAACTCTGTAAAAGCCAATGTCTCTCTTTGCATCGAACTATGAGCATATTACATTCAGAGATGTTGAGTATGTTCACACAGCTACATTACACATCAACTAAAGATTCAATTATGATATTGTAGTGTATCACCCCTGTAATATAAATATTATATTTGTACTTGTACTTGTTATAAACACATTACTGTAGGTGCACAATTCAAAGATGCATATTAGGTATATAAACACATTCTAATTGACATAAAAACAAAGTTACACACAATTAATATTTAAAACTAATGCTGTTCTCTTGAACATCAACACAAACTTCAACAGATAATTCAGAATGATTTCATAAGGATCATATGGCACTGAAGATTGGAATAACACAGTGAAAAAAAAAATACATAAAAAGTGAAGAAATCCATTACTTTAAAAGTGGCAATTTGTCTTAAAGTGAGTAAACCAGTAGTAATTTGGAATTGCTAAGTTGCCTTAACCAAATATTTTTAAATATGCACATTTGTAGGGCAATGGGTTTACTTACTTTTTTTTTTTTTTTTTTTTACCTAAGTCAACTAATAGCTTTAAATGCAACAAGTTTACTCTCTTTTCGGTTTTAGATAAAAGAAAACTAATAGCTTTATTACAATGTATACATTTATATGTTAAAATATGTTTTAAAAACTAAAGATAGAATAAAGACTAAAAAAAGTAATGCACAACAAACAAAAATCTGATTAGCAAATGTAACTAAACTGACATTTACTTTAAGACAGTGTTTCTCAAACTTTTTTTTATCAAGTACCACCTCAGAAAAAAAATTGTCACTCCAAGTACCACCAAAAATTAGCAGTATTAAAAAACAGTACCATAGTAGGCCCAGTAAAGCAGCTACAACTCTGCAGTTAAAAAAATGTGGCTGATTACCTCAGAAATATCGGCTATATGTCATAAACGGCATATTATATACATAATTTTTTATAAATTTTTAAATGTGCGTAGCATATACATGACATATTTCATTCCTTCGCGTACCACTAGAAGGAAGCCTGCGTACCACTACTGGTACACGTACCACAGTTTGAGAACCACTGCTCTAAGAAATAGAAACAATAATCAGGATCACCAGCTATCTAAGTCTATGCAGATCACTGGAGAACTACACACCAGTCACTACATAAGCTACAACTACCAGAATGCTTTGCACCAATCACTCCTGCCACAGCTGACAGTAATTTGGACACATACACAAAGCTGCTGTTCATTCCCACTGATTTCATGGACTACATATATACAACACTCACTCACACATGACTGAATTTTATTGTTGATTGTTTGTCATAATATTTAAAAGTATTCAATTGTCTTGCTTAGTTTCCGGATCCTTGCCTTGTTTCTTGTTTATATTGTTTGTTGCCTGCAACAACCTCTTTGTCTGTGACCATGATGATACTGTGGATTCTTTTCATGATACTGTTTATTCCTGTTTTGACCACTGCCTGCATGACTCTGAGCAAACAAACTGTGTTTGGACCTTTACCTGCTTTGTCACCCGACTCCTAATGTTACAATAAGATTAATTTACAAAATAACTGATAAAATAAAATACAATAATATTTGGTTCGATCTGACATTCATGATTGATAATACTATTGTATTGAGATTATTCATGTATTTAACTTAACTTCAAACTTAATTTCTAGGTTGCTATTCTAACAAAATGCTAAAATCATGTTTGCTGTCATTATTAAAAGTAATTGTATTAGCTATTAGTTAAAGTTATTATATAAATACACAGTAAGTGAATGGAACATCCATAAAACAGATGGCAATTTGGTTGTAAGCTTGACTGAAACATTTCTTGTGTGAAGTGACTCATAAAACTGCAGTATAGCTCCAGCAGACTTATTAGTCAAGATTGTGAAGACGAAAAATAAAAATACATAAGCATATGCCCTAAGAGAGCAAGTACTTTCAATGAAATAATGTGTCAAGGAAACACAGCCTCTGCTGGCCTATATACTTTATAATAGTCAGAAAATAAATCGGGCTCATTTTTGCATAGACATAGTGTTTCTCCTGTGCTAAACTTGAAAATGTACTCAACACTTTATTTCCTTGTTGTTCTTTTCTCTCGGTCACTTTTAATATTGTTGTTGCTGCTGCTATAATTATTAACCCAAACAATATACCGTCAACTAGGTTTGCCCCTAATTGCCATATCCAATACATTAGAGGCCTTTCACATTAGGTCATTTGAGTAAGTAATTTGCTTGGATGATAGCTTCATAACACACATCTTGCTGCCGACAGAACCTTTGGGATCGCCTTTGACAGTCCTGCCTGTCAGTCAAACAAATTCATGAATTATATATGCCCACATTTTCCTCAAACCATGAATACCTGAGCAGATCACAACTCCCCCATGAACTTCCTGTTGAACTGAGAAAACAGAGTACGACTTCACTTTGACACAGTGCGGGGCTCTGTAATGGCAGAATATTTTACTAAATGTCTTCTCAATGTGCACTGCAAGTAATTTTAATGGAGTTGGGGAAGCTATTAGGAACTGTAGCTTCATAATTTACTCGTAATTTAAAGTAGCCAAACTACAGTCTAGTTATTCATTTGAAAAGTAGTTAGCTAGTTTACTAGTTTAAAGACATAAGTAGAATAATGTACATCGTTGCTTTTTTTCAGTGTTTCTGTAATCAGTCTGTGTATTACAATTAGTCTTTCCTATTCAGACACTGCTTCAATCTGGAATAAAATATGTGTTGCATGAAAATGTAGATTTTATCTAGACATAATATCAGGTGACATGTTAATTCAATTTAAATATGCATTTTTTTTAACCCATTTTGTATTTAATAGTCTTAACTACTACTTTCACGTATAAATAATTAATAATTTCAATAAATAAGGAGGCTGCACTGAGGCTCAGTGGTTAGCACTGTCACCTCAGCAAGAAGGTCACTGGTTTAAGTGCTGGCTGGGCCAGTTGGCATTTCTGTAAGTAATTTGCATGCTCTCTCTGTCTTCACATGGGTTTCCTCTGGGTGCTCCGCTTTCCCCCACAGACATGTGCTATAGATGAATTGGGTAAATAAAAATTGGACATTGTGTATGAGTGCATGTGCGAATTAGAGAATGTATGGGTGTTTCCCAGTACTGGGTTGCAGCTGGAAGGGCCTCTGATGTGTAAAACGTGCCAGAATATGCCTGATAAATAAGGGATTTATTCAAAGGAAAATTGATGAACTAAATAAATAAGTACACTGCTTGTACTGTGTTCATATTGTATTGCACAGCCATTATGGGGCTATTAAGATGAAGCACAGCCAAGATTAGGGACAGGTTTAGTGGTATGGGTAGGTTTAATAGTGGATTAAGGTGTAAGGGATGGTTCAACAGTGTAATAATAAATGTGGTCCCACTTTATATTACAACCTCAAATCAGAAATTTGTATCAGTTAGTATATCAGTATGGAAAATGCTAATTAAAAAATAAAATAGTCATTTTTAAATGTACTTTGACTTGTATTTCATTGCAGACAATACAAAAAAAAAAAAAACATTTAATGTATTCCTCATGTTTTTTTTTTTTCTAAATTAAGCATATATTCCAATTTTGGTTCTTACAACACATTTCAAAAAAGTTGGAACAGTAAAACATTTACCACTTTGTAATGTTGACATCCTTTTTCACACTTAAAAGATGTTTAGGGACTGAAGACACAGACTGAAGTGATGCTGTGTTTTAAGTGTGTGTCCCATTCTTACAGCAGAGAATTCTTAAGATGGGCAACAGTATGGGGTTTTTGTTGTCACATTTTGCACTCCAAAACGCGCCACACATTCTCTGTTGGAGACAGGTTGGGACTGCAAGAAGGCCAGTCAAGTACCTGTATCCTCTTCCTCCATAGCCAGGGCTTAATGTTTAATGTGTGTAGAATGTGGTTTGTCTTGTTGAGATATAGCATCCCTGGAGAAGAAGGCAGCATATTGTGCTCCCAAATCTCTATGTACTTTTCAGCATAATGACGTTATTTCTCCCAAGAAAATACATCAAATACTGATTCATCTGACCACATTACACGTTTCCACTGTGATGGTCCATCCCAGATGCCTTCGAGCCCACAGAAATGCACTTCTGGACACTGTTAACATAGGGCTTCCTTTTGGCACATTGCAGTTTTCACTGGCATCTGTGGATGTAACTACAGTATGTATTGTGGAACTTGATAAAGGTTTGCCAAAGTACTACAGAGCCCATGTGGTAATATCACTTATAGATTAATGTCGACTTTTGATGCTGTGTTTTTGTACCAAATCATAATTACAATCGCCCGTTGACATCACCTGTTTCAAATCACATCATTAGTTATCCAATTTAATTGATTACTAGCCCTAAATTGCTCTTGTACCAACTTTTCTAATGTGTTACAGGTCTGAATGTAAGGAAACAATGTATATTTACAAATGAAATTAAGCTGACCAGACAAAACATGAAATAATTTTTGTTCATATAGCTGCAATGAAATTCAAGTCAAATCACTACTTTATTCATTTTATTAAAATTTTCTATATTATCCCAGATTCTGATTAGGGGTTGTAAGTGTCCTTATACCTGTGAACTTTTGCATAATTCTTGCCTAAAATTTGTGTACGTAAATAACTTTTTTGTATTTTTTTTATACATTCTATCCATTGACATGCTACATGTGAATAATTACACCAGTATTACGTATGTAGCAGATACTATTTACTGATGTCTATACCTACATACACTTACCCTTCTAGATACCATTTAAGTTTACAGGTATAAGAGGCACTATTTGTGTTACCATTGGAATAATTAGAAAAAATATGTATAGATATAACTACACAAAGGTTTTTTTTTTTTTTTAATTCTAAGGACAAATGTAAAAACAAGTATAAACATAATAAGTGCATCATAGCAAATTTAACATTTAAATGTAAATATATAGTAATTAAGGCCACTTATTATGAAGAGACCATTTTTAAATTATTGTTGTGTACAATTAATAGAAGTCATTAACTTAATAATTGAGTTAAGGTTACCAGAAAGAATCAAAATAGTTTCACAGTAATGCTGTTATTAGTTTTCCAAAGAATCTTATGGCAAATGGTTCTTCAAAGAATAAAAAAAAGTAGTTTCCCATTTCTTTGAACAAGGCTTTGGTATGTCCATATGTCCATGCAAATAGTTATGTACAATTCTCTATTGTTTTCTACATTATCAATTACTTATGTCATGTTGATCAAAATGTATTCTAATATCTTTGTTTAAATTGTCTCACCCCCATAGCGTTTAGGCATTACTTCATAAAATAAGTTTTTACATGCAAAATTGTTAAACAAGTTGCCATAACATTTAGTCTTAAAGCAATTTTCTATACAGGGTAAATTTCCATTAGACTTTTTTTCTAAACCTGTCCTCCGTAAATCGCTCCGAATGACTTTGCCTATAATGAAGATGCAAGATGCAGCTCATTAACCATATATATGGATGGATGGATGGATGGATGGATGGATGGATGGATGGATAGACAGACAGACAGACAGACAGACAGACAGACAGACAGACAGACAGACAGACAAACAGACAGGAAGGTCTATCTGGGAAGGTCAGGAGGTGTAAGAAGACTGCAGGAATACAACACTGCATGTATAGTTTTCCCTTATGTTTTCTTTCTTTGTGCTATGCACTCTTTTCCTTTCTGTATCATAAAGTCAAGGTCTGTCAACAAATTACAGTACAAACAGTAAAAGCATAAATGTGAATCTTGTCCAGTCGCCTGCAATCAAACTTCCACATACACTAAGGTGTAGCCAAAAATATAATCAAAACTCCAGTGTAACATCCAGAGAACATCCTTCCAAAGTACACTGTTATACTGACAACATAACTAATTTGGTTGGAGTAATTTGGATGCCTTATTCATACACAATGACACAAGGACTTATTCTGATGTCTATTTTTGAAAGATGAACTAAGAATTTTTTTAAAGGATTTTTTGACTTTTGCAGGCAATCCATGGTGTTTCTGTCACGAATCAAGACAAGGAGGATCCAAATGCGAGTGTTTTAATGAACAAAGGACACACGAAAGTTCAAACAAAAGAGAGCCACTGACCACAGCGATGACATTAAACAGACAGCGGATGATACCGGGAGACAACAGTCAGGAACAAGGACAAACAAGGACAACAACGGACTGATAACCAGCACATACCACAGGAGGAATTTTATAGCCAGCCAAATGAGGTTCAGCTGGAGGATGATAAGTCAGCTGATGACATCAGCTGATCCTAGCACGCTGTCAACACAAAAGGTAAACAAACACACACCCTCACACATGACAACACACAAGGCATGATACATAACATACAGGAGGAACACACAGATCCATAAACCGTGACAGTACCCTCTCTCCTAAGAGCGCCTCTTGGCGCTCCCAGAAGAGTTTACCTGGCGATTGTAATCATCGATGAGAGAATGATCCAATATGTCCCTTGCAGGAACCCAACTCCTCTCCTCTGGACCGTAACCCTCCCAGTCCACCAAGTACTGGAATCCTCGTCCCCTCCGTCTCGAGTCCAGAATGCGCTTAACCGAATAAACCGTCTCCCCTTCTACGAGACGCGGCGGGGGGGGAACCGGAGTGGGCGGATTAATGGCCGTATGAAAAACGGGCTTCAATTTAGAGACATGAAAAACGGGATGAATTCTCCTGTACGCTGGAGGAAGTTTGAGGCGGACTGCCACCGGACTAATGATCTTGGTGACAGAAAACGGGCCAATGAATTTAGGTGCAAGTTTGTTACATACGGTGCGGAGAGGAATATTTTTAGATGAAAGCCACACTTTTTGACCGACAACGTAAACGGGAGGCTTAGACCGGTGGCGATCGGCTTTAGCCTTGGTGCGCAAACCTACTTGAAGGAGGGTCTGTCTGGCCCTATTCCAAGTACGTCGACACCTCTGGACAAAGGCGTGGGCAGAGGGAACCGCGACTTCGGATTCCAGACTGGGAAAAGCAGGTGGCTGGTACCCTAAACTACACTCAAATGGAGAGAGGCCCGTGGCAGACACTGGTAATGAGTTATGTGCGTACTCAACCCATGAGAGCTGCTGGCTCCAGGAGGATGGATTCTGAGAGACTAAACATCGTAACATGCGTTCAAGATCTTGGTTGGCTCTCTCCGTTTGACCGTTACTCTGAGGATGGAAACCAGAAGAAAGACTAACAGTCGCCCCCATTAAATGACAAAACTCTCTCCAAAATTTAGAGATGAACTGAGGCCCCCTGTCAGAAACCACATCCGTCGGGAGGCCATGAATACGAAAGACATGGTCAATGACAGCAGCCGCTGTCTCTCTGGCTGATGGTAATTTGGGCAGAGGAATAAAGTGAGTGGCTTTCGAAAACCGGTCCACTACGGTCAAAATCACCGTATTCCCGTTGGAGGGGGGAAGACCCGTAACGAAATCTAGCGCAATATGGGACCAGGGTCTCGATGGCACTGACAGCGGCTGAAGAAGTCCAGCGGGGGGGCGATTGGAAGTCTTAGAAACAGCACAAACTGAGCAAGCCAACACAAAATTCCTTATGTCACGAGCCATAACTGGCCACCAGAATCGTTGTTTGATTAGATACAAGGTACGACTCACCCCTGGATGACAGGCCAACTTGGAAGAGTGACCCCAACGGATGACGTCAGACCGTAATTCCTCTGGCACAAATAAACGACTCGGTGGGCATCCAGGCGGAGGCGTTACCCCTTCTAAGGCCATGCGGACCCTCGACTCGATCTCCCAGGTGACAGCAGAGATAAAAAGTCTGCGTGGCACGATGGTCTCAGGAGATGATGCGCGCTCAGAGTGATCAAAAATTCGAGAAAGTGCATCAGGTTTAACATTCTTGGAACCTGGTCGGTACGAGATGGAAAAATCGAAACGTCCGAAAAATAAAGCCCACCGCGCCTGCCTAGAGTTCAATCTTTTGGCGGATTGGATGTACTCCAGATTTTTATGATCGGTCCAAACGATAAAGGGAACCCCCGAACCCTCTAGCCAATGACGCCACTCTTCCAATGCAAGCTTGACGGCCAACAGCTCTCGATTACCAATATCATAATTTTGTTCAGCATTGTTGAGACGATGAGAAAAATACGCGCAGGGATGCATCTTGCCGTCCGAGGAAGAGCGCTGGGACAGGATAGCACCGACCCCCACCTCTGATGCGTCAACCTCCACCACGAACTGCCGTGATGGATCAGGGGCAATAAGAATAGGTGCTGAAACAAAGCAGCTTTTCAGACGATCAAACGCAACTTGCGCTGCATTGGACCACCTGAACGGAGTCTTGAGGGAGGTTAAGGCAGTCAGAGGTGCGGCGAGCTGGCTGAAGTTGCGAATGAAACGCCGGTAAAAATTGGCAAAACCAAGAAACCTCTGCAGGGCCTTGCGGGAATCTGGGGTTGGCCAATCTACCACAGCCTGAACTTTCTCTGGATCCATGCGCATCCCCTCGACTGACACGATATGTCCCAGAAAAGGAACAGACTGTGCATGAAAAACGCATTTCTCCGCCTTGACATAAAGCCCATTCTCTAGCAGCCTCTGAAGCACTCGCCTGACGTGTTGAACGTGTTCCTGGAGAGAATGAGAAAATATCAGTATGTCATCCAGGTAAACATAAATAAACTGATCTAGCATATCTCTCAACACGTCATTCACGAGTGCTTGGAAGACTGCAGGGGCGTTGGACAGACCGAAAGGAAGAACACAATATTCAAAGTGCCCCCTGGGGGTATTAAAGGCAGTCTTCCATTCATCGCCTTCTCGAATGCGGACCAAATGGTAAGCATTGCGGAGGTCTAATTTCGTGAAAAAGGATGCCCCCTGCAGACGTTCGAAGGCAGAAGACATCAGCGGCAAAGGATATGTATTCTTTACCGTGATAGCGTTCAGCCCTCGGTAGTCTATACAAGGACGGAGGGAGCCATCTTTCTTTTTCACAAAAAAAACCCCCGCCCCTGCTGGTGATGAAGAAGGGCGGATGATCTTGGCTGCTAGAGAATCAGAAATATATTTCTCCATGGCCTCCCTCTCTGGAACAGAGAGCGAATAAAGTTTGCCTTTAGGCGGAGACGTACCTGGCAATAACTCTATAGCACAGTCATAGGGACGATGTGGAGGCAGAGAAGCAGCTCGAGACTTACTGAACACTCTCTTCAGGTCGAGGTACTCCTTGGGCACGTTTGACAGATCCATGTGTTCTTCCTGAAAAACAGAACGAGACACAGAAGAACAGGCAGACAACAAACACGTAGCATGACAGCTCTCACTCCAAGATATTACAGATTCCTGTCTCCAGTTAATATGTGGATTGTGTATTACCAGCCAAGGATGCCCAAGGACTACTGGAGTGACAGGAGCTTCTGTTAAAAAAAAATGAATAATTTCAGAGTGGTTACCAGAGGTGATCAGTCTTATTGGACCAGTTGAATGAGTAATGGACGGAAGAGAAGAACCATTAAGAGCATGAACAGATATAGGTTGGGAGAGAGAAATCACAGGAAGTCTGAGTTTTTTTACTAAAGCAGAGTCAATAAAATTTCCCTCCGCCCCAGAGTCAATAATTGCTTGAGTACTAAAATTGCCAGATGACCACTCCAACATAACATTCAAAAGAGTAGCTGCAAGGGAAGATTTGTTCAAAGATACTCCACCCGTCAGTAAACTCTTTTCTACTGACGGGCTCTGGCTTTTACCCTCAATCGCGATGTGATCAACACCACCGCTGTGAAACACCAGGTCCTTGCTGCGGCGTCTGCGCTTTTCCTCCAGCGACAGCCTAGAGCGGCCCATCTGCATGCCTTCGGGATCCGCGAGGGGCGTGGCCTCCTGCCCCGGAACTACCGTGACAGCCGGAAAAGGTGATCTCACCAGAGCGTGCGTGCGTCGCGTGTTTCTCTCCCTGAGCTGAAGACGAGAATCCACACGAATGGCCAGATCAATGAGTTCGTCGAGGGTTTTAGGAAGATCCAGAGTGAATATTTTATCCTTTATCTGGTCTGCCAACCCATGGAGAAAGACGTCCCACTGCGCCTGCGCGTTCCATTCGCTCTCGGCCGCCAGGGTGCGGAACTCAATGGAGTAGTCAGCGACACTCCGTTGCCCCTGCTGCAACTCTGTTAGCGCCCGTGCCGCCTCTCTGCCCGCCAAACCTCGATCGAATACCTTTTTAAGCTCTGTCGAAAAGGTGTCAAATGAAGAGCAGCATGGGAGTTTCCTCTCCCACACAGCAGTTCCCCACTGCGCCGCTCTCCCGGTGAGAAGCGTGATGACAAACGCCACTTTCGATTCCTCCGTGGAAAACGAGGAAGGCTGCAGGGAAAAGTACAATGAGCACTTCGCTAAAAAGGCTCGACAAAACTCAGGCTCTCCGGAGTAGAACGCTGGAGGTGGAAGGCGAGGCTCGGAAAATCCAGCTGTTCGCTCAGGAACCGGCATAGATGGGCTAAGGTTAGCTGCAACAGGCTGCTGAAGACCGACAGCATGAAGACGTTGCAACCGTGTTGTGAGATCAGAGATCTGAGTGACCAGCGCCTGGACAGCGCAACTGATGGTGACCATCTGATCATCATGTCTGTTCATGCGTGTGGTAGCGTGTGCAACAACCTCAGCCAGACCGGAGACACTCGCTGGATCCATGTTTGATCAGTCCGTTCTGTCACGAATCAAGACAAGGAGGATCCAAATGCGAGTGTTTTAATGAACAAAGGACACACGAAAGTTCAAACAAAAGAGAGCCACTGACCACAGCGATGACATTAAACAGACAGCGGATGATACCGGGAGACAACAGTCAGGAACAAGGACAAACAAGGACAACAACGGACTGATAACCAGCACATACCACAGGAGGAATTTTATAGCCAGCCAAATGAGGTTCAGCTGGAGGATGATAAGTCAGCTGATGACATCAGCTGATCCTAGCACGCTGTCAACACAAAAGGTAAACAAACACACACCCTCACACATGACAACACACAAGGCATGATACATAACATACAGGAGGAACACACAGATCCATAAACCGTGACAGTTTTGCTATTAGTGTGGGTTGTTTTGAGAAATGCATCTACTGTTTAGCAAATTTCATTTCTGATCAAAATCAAAGCGATTGAGAAGAACTAATGTTTTTAGACTGACTGCATTTTACTTTAACTTAAATGTTTTCAATATGTATTGAATACACCAAAAATTAATAAATAATCATAATATATTACTACAAAAGCACAGGTAGGAAAAAAAAATGATTTTCATGAAATAATGAAATGAAAGATTGTTGGTCTATTCATTCGTACATTAATTAGTTAATCTCTATGAAATTGCACAGCATAATATGACAATGTATATTAGCAACCCAGGCTCTTTCTGAAAATGTAGCCCTTTATACATTTCTGGAGTGCCAAATACATCACAGGAGCTGTTTTTTTTTTTGCAAATTTTGTTTTTGCAAATCCACCAGAGTCCACCGTGTATGCATTTGAGATCTCAAATTTCTCAAATTAATGCAATACGTGCCTGCTTTTCTCATGTAAATACACCAAAAGCCACTATCGACGGACTAATTGACCAACCTACCAAAAGTCCCAACCCACCCTACCCTAAACACTACTGATAGTGTTTTAGCACCCTTTGACCAGCGCTCACCCACTTCCCTAAACCCAACCCACAGTGTTTCGAAAAGCAATACAGAAAAAGAATAGCCCCCTGATTTTTACCACATTTTTAGAATTTACCACATTCGCACTATTATTTACTTGATTTTTTTTATTTTTTCGCTTTGTTTTTGTCTCACCTGCTTTCTGGAACCGTTTTTCATCAGTCTCAAACCCCGTCACTGCAGTCAACTCCTCTATGCGTCTTAAGTCTGCCGATGTATACAGCGTGCTTACTGGACAAACTCGTGACAGCAGGAAAGCCATCCATATGGAGGTAAGTGTTCAGTAGCAGTACCATACTGCTTTAAAGACGAAATGCAGCCATACGTACTTCTGGCTACATATTTGGAATCTCCATTAATGTATACAGGGCTACATTTTCAGATTGAGCCTATGTTGTATATTATGCTGCATTAGAAAACAGCAATGCTTTAAACTGACTTCTCATTGGATAATAGCTTTGCTTAGCTTAGTTTGTTGCTACTTGTATTATTCAGTTGTGAAATACTGTCACAGTGTTTGGTTTTTCATTTTTATTTTTTTCTTACAGTATCTCAGCTTCAACTATCTCAAGAGTCGCTTTACTGATGCTACAGAAAATCTAAAAAAGTTTGTTTCTCCCCAACATTCATTTTTGGCTGAGACATTTGTAAACCAAATAATGACAAAACCGGATCATTTGGATATGGTGGATTGCGGAGCCTATATCTGTGTGGATACTAATAGCACAAAAGAGCGTGGGCAAAATTTAAAATTATAGGACAATAATACAGATTGCCTGGTAACAAGGTTAAGCGCTGATAGGATTTGTGGAAAATCTCCAGCTGCTTTTTGTGCAAGGGTGACTACAGCATCACCCTTTGGTGAGGAATAATGGCTCTCCTTTCAGGAGGATGTGAAATTGGATTGCTCATACAAAGTGCTTGCAGAGGATAAACCTGTGTTATCCAATTACCCCTCCAAACTACATTAAGTAAAGCTTTGGATGGAGAGACCAGGCCACCTTGCTCTTATAAAATGCCCATAGCAGAAAGATCTGCGTGAAATGGAGGTGTATGTTCACCAGCGACTCGTGAGCTATTCTAATCTGCCGCTCTTAGAAACTCCTCATTAAAAATATATGTATAGAGCTCTTACACCGACACCTGCGAAAAACCTGAAGTTGATGGAAAGTGATGTTGAAGTGTGTGTGTGGTAAATCCCACCTGAGCTGAGTCATATGGGCAGTTGCAATGTCCTTTGCTTAAGGTTGGATGAGGTGTATAGCAAAGAAATGTCCTTTCGCCAGATCTTCCTCACCGGCACAAAAAAAGCACAACCAAAGTGGACAAGAAGGTTTAGACCATAAGAACCTGCAAACAAATGGTTTCCACAAGGGAATCAAACTAGCACCTTTCTAATAACTGCTGTCTCCTACAGTGTCACTGGTGACCATCACCCCGGTTTGAGATTGAATTCTGAGAAACACACAAAAAATGATCAGATAAAAAAGCACTGCTATACCACAGCAGAGAGAATAAAGTGACAGATTTGAGTTTATTATTGGAAACTTAGCCTTGGATCAAGGTATGAATGCAATGTAACTATGTACTTACAAATATACTATGTTCAACATTTTGGTGTTTAATTTGAACTTTAAATAATACATTAAGCAAAAAGGTTCTAAATGACCTTCTATTAAAAATAAAAACAAGTATTTTACAGGAGGGCTGGGCGATAAAATTGGTAACGGTATTTATTAACCACTGTCAATATCAGTATGAAGGCTATAGTTTTATTAAAATGTAGCTGCTGAGTGCGCACCTTGGAAAGCAATGCCAATAAGCTTTGTCATTTTATTGAAGGCTTGCAACTTGCACGACGTGCACATGTTGTGCAAGTGGCACACAGGTGACGGGCGCATTTTCCAGGTACACATAGTTGAAAAACATCTGAACTTTTCCGAATGGCGTGAGTGCATCACAATTCATGCAAGTAGAACTAACCAATCTGCTTCACACTTTTTATGTAATATATACATTTCAGTAATAATAACGGCAGACCAATTGCCTCAGACAAGCACAGTGCATCTAAACACTGCAGTGCTTTTTATGTTTCTTCATAATCTTGCATCGGAGCTGCAACAATGGTGCGTCCGTTTGTCAAAACGGTTGATGATCGCCTAATTATGAGCGATGTCATAAAAAATGGTGATGGAAACCACGCACACGCACTGATCACCTCAGGTCAGAATAACAACACATGGGAAAATGAGTGCTGTTTAACAGCAGTGAGGAGATTGTAAATAAAAAGGATGTAAAGATGTTGCCGGAGTGGCTTTTTTGGTTTCTTTTCTTGTGGATCCCAGTCACTAGCTCGCTCCCCATCTGAAAGAGTTTTTAGCATAGAGGGTAATGTAGTCATTCAACTTCACAATTTGTAATGTTGCAGTATGTATTAGAATAATGATGGTTAGCTCCTTTACTTTGTTAACTCAAGGTTTGATTATCATAATTTGTGTAGTTTACAGAGTTTAAGGTTTACTGTATCATTATTATGGACACCTTACAGATGTTGATCTACCGTTACACAAACTTTGAAACATTTTATTTAGCAATTTTAAGAGTCTCTTAAACACTTGTTTATTTTATTATAAAGTGATCAGATATTTTGTTTAAATATTTTGTTTTTGACTATTAAACCATTTGCCTTATTCATGTTGGCAAATTAAAATAAAGTGGTTTAAAAATCCTAATATTCCTAAATGCATTGTTAAAAATATTCAATACTCATTGATATCGAATGATACGAAACATGATCTTTGAAACATTTTTTTTTTTTTTTTTTGCAATATTAGCTTAATTTTAAAGAATACAATAATAACACAAAGCTATAAATCCATAGGAACTGAAAATTTTCAAATGGCATATTTAAGTTTTTGATTCATCTCTCTTTTTTTCTCTCAAGACAGCATATAATAAAAGATAAATATAAACAAAACCAACAGATATATATACTTTTAGAAGAAGTTTTTTTTTAATGTAGTAATATTTTGTAGCAAATATATTTTGTAATGAAAGACAATATTATTAAAGAAGAAATAAAACAGCATAACCAAATAAGACAGTAAATAATAAATAAATAAAAAATTCACAATTTTGGCATATTAAGTGTACAAAAAAGTTAAATAGTTCTTCCTAATTTAAATAAATATATAATAATAATAATTTTTTCTTTGTCTTAGTCTCAGAGGTCACCACAGCGGAATGAACCGCTAACTATTCCAGCATATGTTTTCCACAAATGATGTCCTTCCAGCCACAACCCAGTACTGCAGTTCACGCTCAGTACCATTCACATTTATTTACACACACAATCATACACTGCAGCCAATTTAGTTTATTCAATTCACCTGTACCACGTCTTTAAACTGTGGGGGAAACCAGAGCACCCGGAGGAAACCCACAACAACACAGGGAGAACAAGCAAACTCCACACAGAAATGCCAACTGGCACAGACGGGACTCGAATCAGCGACCTTCTTGTTGTGAGGTGACAGTGATAACCACTGAGCCACCGTGCCGCCTCAAAACAATAAAAAAAAGAACCACATAAAATAACTATTGATAAACAAAATGAAATAACATTAGTATTCCTTTTTTTGAAAATAACCGAGATAGACTGAAAGAGCTTAAAGTCGAAGCAGAAATATTAATAGTCTGCAAAAGGATTATGAGCTCTGTAACCACAATAATTACTTTGTAAAATTGTCATTGCATTTGCCAAGTTTCAGACATTTTCTTGCAGAGCAGTGCACAGTGAAACACGCCAAAGCAAATATCTCATCTTAGTTTCTGCTCCATCCTTCTCTGCATCATCTCAGTAATAGTTCTTTACACAAAGGCACAGAAGAAAAGCAGGCAGCAGTTCTGCCAATAGAGGGCAATAGCCCATTGCTGAATGCAGAGCAAGCACTTAGAACTTTGCTCAATAATTCCTGCGGTTTATTCTTCTTTATCTCTAATACCATCATATTCAAAGATTTCAGAACAGTTAGACTTAAAATAGTTCAGTGCTCTGGAGATTTGGACCCATCCGCCAAGATGTTTTCATGCTGACTTAATTTCTGCGGTGTCTATTTTAAATCTATTATTACATTAAATCCCAGCATCTCATCTCAATCGTGCTGTCTTATTGATTGTCATAAACTGACAGGGCAAGTCCCATCAGGTTTAGAGATAGTAAATCAGCTCTCGACGGGAAGCAGGAGCGCAGAGGAGCTGCCAGATCCTCCTGTTTTTATCAACATCATCGAGATCATCCTGAAAATATGAAATTTCTCTGCCTCTTCATCCTCTGGTGCTCAGCTTTTCAGACGCTCGCAACCCTCACTCTAGTCTCAAAGGCACATTTAAGAAGAGGTTTTGTGCTGCTAAACACCCAAGACCTCAAATGATCAATAAAGAACAAGTTCATCATGCAACCTGCTGCAAAGCCTTAATAATTGAATATCACAAGTCAGCACAGTCACGCCATGCCTTTGATTTTTATGCATGCAACCACATTGGCTTCTGGCACTTCCGGAATGTGCAGTTTTTGCCTGCAGTCATAATTCCTTTATACCTCGGAGGGAAATAAAGCAGAACATAATAGGTTGATTTAAAGGTGCAGTCACATCACAATGAGGAAAAAAAGTCACTCCATGTGAATTTAAAGCAAAACTAAAGTAAGTTATATTGGTATATATATTTTTGTGTGCTTTATAATTATGGAAATTAAGTGTTTTTATATTGTCTTTTATTGTACCTTAATTAATTGCACTTGATTTTTTTTGCCTAACTTTATACGTATTAGCATTTTAATTGCAGTGTTATTTGATATTTAGAGTCTGTATAATTAAATATGCTAAATAACAACACTGTTATGACAAATTTAAATATGTTTCAATGTATAATACACAAGTTTCTGTAGAAATGTTGTTAACACTTTATTTTGATTGTCCATTTGAGTATTAGTAGACTGCCTGCAAGGGCGACACAATGGTGCAGTAGGTAGTGCTGTCGCCTCACAGCAAGAAGGTCGCTCGGTCACTGGTTCGAATCTCGGCTCAGTTAGCGTTTCTGTGTGAAGTTTGCATGCTGGCTCTTGCGTTCGCATGGGTTTCCTCCGAGTGCTCTGGTTTCCTCCACAGTCCAAAAACATGCGGTACAGGTGAATAGGGAAGGCTAAATTGCTCGTAGTGTGTGTGTGTGTGGATGTTTCCCAGGTATGGGTTGCGGCTGGAAGGGCATCCTCTGCGTGAAAATGTGTTCGATAAGTTGGCGGTTCACTCCGCTGTGGCGACCTCGGATAAATAAAGGGACAAAATTTTCAAGAATGTGAATGAAAAAGAAACTTTGCAGGTATTTACACTTACCCTAACCCTAACCCCAACCTAACAGTCTAATAAGATCTTATAATCTAATGGGAATTAGTTGCATTGTGACTTAAATTCAACAAACTACCATTAAAATAAAGTGTGACTAATTAAATTATTTAATTGACCATAATTAATTTTCAGTACAATCAGCAGTACACTTGAAACAAAGACAACCAAAGTAGTATATTAAGTGTATGATGAAAACATTTGTTATTCTGAGCAATTGCTGACAAAAACAAAAGCATTTAAAAGACATTTTATTTAACTTTAAATGTTGAATAAATGTTATTTGAACTGATATAAAAAAGAATAAAAGAAATTCTCCTCAAAACTATATAATAAATTCAATAATTATTTGTCTCCTCTGGCTTAATAATAGACCTCACTTATTTAGATTGCATGGAAAGTCCTTTGAAGCGTTTTAATTTCCCCCAAAATACCTTATTTTAAGGTTTCAATTAATAAATTTAGTGTTTCAAAATCATAATAAAAAACCTTAATTTTTGCACACCAACAGCCAACTGACATCTCTGCATGGCAACTGATGAAAACATAAAAAAAAGAAATGGCCTAGTTCTAAGAAAACCCTTACAATAAATTAGTCATCAACCATTAACCAAGCATTTTTTCCCCTTCAAAAAGTATGAAAATGGAAGATGGCTCCTACAGAACTGTATGTGGTTCTCATTAAAGAGTCAGCTTCAATATAGAAGACGATTCATATAGAAAGTTCACGTCATTACCGGCAACATTACATTATGTAAAGCTCATTTCACCGAGCAGAGGAAACATCATTACAAACTGTTTCTGGAGTGTAACATGACTGTGTGACATCTAATTGGCGGAGTGTCATAATTAGCACAAGGACACTTTGAGCACCTCGTTTACAACACGTATCAGTTTTAGGTCCGTCATGGGTCATGGTTGACACACTATAGGTGCCAGAATAGCTTTTTTTTTTTTTTCTAAAGAATATTCGTAGAACATGAATATGATATGATAGAATATGTCTTCCTCCGACTGGCTGCTTAGATTGTGTAAAGATTATTGAGCAAATTGGAAAACTACAACAAAAACAGATAAAAGAGGGTGTGAGTGAGAGAGATCATATGATATGATATTTCCAAATGATTATATACAAAATTATACAACAGTTCTGTCTGGTTCTTAAATCTGATTGACTGATAGTCATGCAATATTCTGCAAATAACAGCACTTTTGACACTCTTAAGTTTGACAAATATTGCTGCTGTTGGACAGAATAATGTACTTTTGAGGCTTTTGGTAGGTGAAAATTTAGTTGTTTAGATTGCAACTATGCAGTTTATTTATAAGGATAGTGCCTATTTTAAATATTTAAATTTTGTAGAGATAGCACGTCAATGGCCTGTCATTGAGCAGACAAAAGAAGGTTGACGTTGTCCATCCACAAGATGGCGACAGAGACTGCATAATAATCCCTTAGAGTAGAAAAACAGCATAATTTCCAACTACAGATGATCAAATCATTATAAAACTGGTAAGTGACTTTCTGAAGCTCTCTCTTTTGTATGTTCTAGTGCTGTATTTATACCATATAATTTTTATGTATTGAGTGTGAGATGGTGAGTCAGGTATCAGGAATGTATGTACTTTTTGTTGGCCACTCTTTGTATAACCATGAGTTACATTTTGGTTGGCCATCTGCTTGGTTCTAATGAGTCTCCTGTTTTCGTTACTGCAGACAAATTCAGTAAAAAGAAAGAAAAAATGCCTGCATGTATTTAGCATTTGTCCGTATCACAAACATAACAGTAATTGGTAGTGTTTGCATTGCTTTTCAGGGTTAATTATTGTGATGTCATGATTGCAAAAGAGAAATACTAGGAAATCTCTGTAGACGTATGGCATTTAATGCCAGTCAACCATATAATTTTAAAATGTCAGCAAAATCGCCTGTTTTGTAATCACTTTAGACGATTATGTCGTCGAACTGTTGCATTAATGCAATATCACACTCATAACAGTGCAACATGGCTGTTTATCGTCACTGGTAGGACTGCAACCTCATGCCAACGCACATCTCCCACCAGTGCCTATATACAGACATATCGCAATACTACGAGTGCGATATTACTCATATATATAATTAAAGCTTATATATGTGGCATATTTTTGCAACATTTTAAAAGTATATAAACAAAATTTTTATATATATATATATATATATACTAATTTTGCAAATGCATGCCTTTATTATACGAACACCATTTAAACAATATACTAAATATGCTACTAAAACCAGCACAGGCTCATTTTGAAAATGCAGCCCTATATACAGTTCTGGAGATTTCAAATTATGTAGCCAGAGCTACGTATGGCTGCATGTCAATTTTAAAACAAACTCTATGGGATGGTATGATGCGGTTCCTTTTCTTAATTACGAGCTGACCGCTTATCTGCATGTGGACAGCTTTTCAGCTGTTACCAGTTTGTCCGATAGCTCAACGCATGTATAAAGTTAGATGCAGACTTGAATTGATCATGACGACGGGGTTTAAGTACGGTGAAGAACAATTCAAGAAAGCAGGTAAGACAAAAACAGAAGCCAAAAAATAAAATAAATGAGTAAAAAACAGGGTAAGACTGTGACAAAATCTGAAAACATGGTAAAAATGCAGGCGGGGACTTTTCTTTTTCTGGATTGATTTTCAAAACACTGTGGTTAAGTGTAGGGAAGGGAGAGAGTGGGAGGATTGGTCAGTCAGTCACTTAGTCGATAGCACCCTTTGGTGGACTTATGAATGTATTGGCAAATGAATTAATACAGTGCATATAAAAATAAAAAATAAACAATAATAATAATTAAAAAACAAATAAAAAATAAACTATAATAATAATTCAAATAACAAATACAAGTAAACAATACTAATAATTCAAATAGCATCATCATTTTGGAAGCATTAAAATGCACACCTTAATAAAAAAAGAACAAAAGTTACAAACTGTTTCTGAAGTGTAACATGCCTGCACGACATCTAACTGGCAGAGCTGGAGTGTTATAATTAGCGCGAGGACACTTTGAGCAAGTCGTTTACGAGACATGTGAGTATTAGGTCTGTCTCGGGTCACGGTCCACACTCTAGGTGCCGGGTCCCCTTTAGATATTTAAAGTATCAGTAAAAAAACCTCAGCGAGCTCCAGACCTCAGAGTCCGAGCTGTGACTTTGAAGGACGCTCAGTAATGACCTGTCCTCTCTGCATGGCCTCTGGAGGCAGCCATCCGCCACTGTGAAAGCATTCACAGATGAAGCCTGCGAGCGCCACGGTTGTGGGGCCGGATCAGAAGCCGGGGTCACCCTTGTCAGTGCAGTTCATGGCCATCACACAGGGCCACTGACAGGTCCGCTGGTGGTGGAGGACACACAGGGACCCGACGGCCTCAACGGGGCCACAGTTCTCCCCTCAGCCCCCGACGGCTCACACCCACCCAGACGCTCTCGGAGTGAGATCTTTACATGACAGTGCCGACACATCTCAGCCTGTGAGCCTGATTGCTCTTGGCAGCCGGCATTTTTTAGTTCACTCCACTGTTCTTGTGTTAATTTGATGATAGGTCTGCACAGCTGCACGGGTGGGTGGGTGCGTGGTGGAATTTCATAAATAATATCGTTCAGTTAAACCATTACAAGGAGCAAATGTAATGTGAAAGGGAATGGATCACGGTAAAAACCCAACAGGATATGGGAAGGTGATTGAAAATTGATGAGCTGCTGTCGGGTTCCATACTATAGATATTACTGCAGAATTTATACATTTGTATTTATTTCTTCAAACCTTTAGGAAAGAGAAAATCAAAAGGTATTCGACTTGACAAAGTGGTGCTCAGAGATTAAAAGAGGTAGTTTGCTGGTATTTTGATGCTGCAGAAATTCTGTCAAATGCGCTGTAAATATTATATGATCAAGAAGTTATGACAGCATATGTTTTTATGGTAACATAACTTAATTATGATTTAAAAAACTGTTATGAAAATACTGTACGTTTCTGCAAAATTTTGTAAGTAACATTATCTGTTTTAGATCAGTTTAATAAAAGTAAGTAAAATTGACTTCTGCGATTAATTTAATTTAACTTTAAAACAACCACTATTTTTACAGTGCTTCAGCAACCAGTTATTATTTCCTTTCTCACTGCCTTTATTTTTAAAGCAGCCACTCAGCACCAGCTTTGTTGATGTTTCTCAGAAAATATGAAAACCATCCAATATATCAAAAGAATAGACCATCTGCATTTGAACCGGAGGAAACTATTATTAGTTCATACTTTTTATTAGTTCATAAAACGCACATTATTTTGCGTGGACAAGATTGTGAAATAGCATTATAAAAATAAGCTGAGAAAAATCAAATTTTTGCACCATTTATTTTAAATCAGATTGAAGAACAAATATCAAAACATAAAAGGTGTAATCTATCAAGTGTAGGGTGACTAGATATTAGATTGCAAAAAGTGAGGACAATAGAATAACAAACAAACAATATTGATAAAAATGTTGGTAAATTTTTTTTAAGGTGGCACAGTTACATGTTCCATGCACTTAATATAGTTACAATTACTTACCCTAAACCTTACTGAACTCCAACTAAAAAGTGCCATGTAATCAATTAATATTAATCAGTAGGTAATAGGCATGGGCAGGTATAAGATTCTGATTGGATAAAAAAATTATGGTTTCACAATATCACAGTATAAGATTACTGCCCTTAAATATGCCTTTAATATGTTCTTTTAAAATGTTTGGGTTAAAAGAAAACAACCTTTTTTTCCCCAATGAATACAATATATTTTATTTAAACATTCAAAACATTTTAAAACAATAAACATGTCAGGCTAAATAATGAATATTATACATTGACTTCTGCTGTCTTTATCAGTTTCAAAAACACAGATTTCTTTACAAATTGAACAGGCATCTTTGGATATCTTTCTTTTCTTTGAATATTAAGTAAGTCACTGACTGTTCAGGTCTATACCAGGCTTGTATGTTGGTTTTATTCGTTTGTTCTCAAATGTTTCCTGAATCATGGACTGACCAGTAGCTTTTGATTTGGAGGGTTCATAAAAACCCGTACAAAAATCAAAGTAAAAATAAAAAATACAAACACCTTAGGAATGGTATAACAGAAATTTTTAATGCATTTAAAACCTTGATTTTTCAAAACCCCGGTAAACCTTAAAATTGGTTATTGTGCCATGCATGCATGCATGCATGCAAAAAATAAAATAAAATAAAATAAAATAATAATGTTAAACTTAATTTGTTTGTTTAAATTCAGCCAAAATAAATTGTTTACAACCACTTAACGTAAAAAATTAATTAAAAAAGAGTAAATCCAAGGAATCATCTATAAATATTTTTTTTTTCAGTGTACACTAAAAAAAGATTACTGTTTCTTGTTCGAACTACTTGATTAAAATGTGCTGAAACAACACAAGTCTTGTCATTTCTTTGGCTAATTTATTTGTTTTATGTTCAACCCACTTAAATTTGTAAAGTTAGCTTAAAAGTTATTTGTTAAGTTAGATTAAGCATTTTGTGTTGGGACAACAAGAAGGATTTGTGTTGGTCCAAGTGTTAGTTCCCAGCATGCTTTTGCATGGGACTGAATTAAGTGAGTAAAATGTTTACAATAAAAGTAATCTTAGGTGTTTAACAGTAATATAAAGACTTGTTAGAGCTTAAGCTTAACTTTAGATTGAAGATTTAGAAGATTGTCATGTGACGCTTTGAGTTTTGAGATTACCACCTTGTAGAAGAACCCACGCTTTGGGTGTTGGCAGCTTAATTAGTTTGTTGATTTGCTCATTGGGCAAAAATTGTCCTAAAATTAGTTCTGAGATCAATCTCAATCAACTGTATATGTAACTCATGAAATATGCTTAAAATGGCTCTTTTAGTTCACTTAGAATATCTTCAAACAAAACTAAGAGACTTTGAAATATATGACACATAATAGACATATATGATATTATCAGACCTTTCAGTTTAAGTTAAATAAAAACTTGTTAAACTTGTATTTGATAAAATCACATTGGACCAACTCAGTTGCATTTAATTGTGTAAATATTTATTTATTTATTTATTTATTTATTTATTTTTTAGTTGGTGCTAAATAAATTTATTGGAAGTAAATCCTGCCCTTAATTAAATTAAGTTCATCCAATGAGATGTTTTTTGAGTGTACCTTTTCTTAAAATAAATAACCAAACCTTTTACCATTTAACACATTTTGCATAAAACTGTTTTAACAGGTCAAAGTAAAATAACTACTCTGCTGAAATTTAAAACAGAAAAATCACTCATTTGCACTATACAGGACCTATGTGCACCCTCTGACAGGTAAAAGCTGCTTTTCTCTCTCTTGGCTTTTCACATGAGTTTCCAGATTGACAACTGCAACAGAGAAGAGCACGATTAACAGTTGGCTTTAAGTTGTTTTGTCTATGTGTTTGATCATAGAGCTTTTAGATTGATGTCTTTTGGGTAAATGTTTGTTATAGTCTCCCTGACTTTTTTTTCAGCTGTTAAGTTACAGTCACAGTGCAGCCGTTGTCATCCTCTTCAGTTACCAGAGCTACTGAATTGGTCCATGTCTTCTGAGAAATAATGGTTTGTATTTGTTTCATTTTATCTACCTCTAATGTGCCATCATTTATTTTGAGTGACACAGCATACACAGATGAGATGTCAGTCAGCTAAAAGCATTAGGGAAAACATGAGAACGCAAGCCGCCAGTCTCAGGTTTGCAGTTCCCTCGCTGAACAACAGCCCATCACCGGCTCAGTTTTCAGAAACACCATTTTTGTCCAAAAGGATAACAGCTAATGGTTGAAAACACTTCTATTAAAATATTAAATAACACTTTAGTTCAAGTAACAACTCACACATTTACTACTGGCTTATAACCTGCATATAAGATATTACTGTTAATTAGCGCTTATAACGTATGATCTTATTTTACATCCCTGATCCCCAATGCATTACACAGCTCCGTTAATAAGCAGCTAATCAGTAGTTTACTGAGCTGGTTTGTTTGTCAATAGTGTAAATTGTACATTAAAATGTGATCAAATATTGCTTTTCATTGTGTAATTATTCTACATTATTATAATTATTTCTAAAATGACTGTTAAAATGTAAACAGATGTATAATTGAAAAGAAAAATATATAATAAATAAATAAAATAATAAATATAATAAATAAATAATGAATAAGGCTATTTATATACCTTAGCCAGTATTTTATGAACATTTTACTATAATAATAATAATAATAATAATAATAATAATAATAAAACATCTGAAAATGGCTGTCCCTTAGATCAACGACTGCACGAAAATCCCACAACATATTTTATATTTTAATACCAATGAATTTGACAAAACAAGCTAGCAAAGTCTGTTGGCAGGGTATTTGTTTTTTATGTCTAGGATAACGTCAATGTTGGTTTCTTGTGGCTACATCTGTGAAAATGAGCACTGTGTAAATACACAGCACAGTTTTCGTGTTTCTTGCAATTTGATCCACCAGTAGCAGCAGGGTTGCCTGAGGAAACCTGGAGGCTCGTACATTTTCTAGATGAATACGAACAATGTTTTCTAAAGTTCAATTGAGCGCAAAACAACTTTGAGAGAGAGTAATCTGTTAAACGTTACTGCACTTGTGTGTTTTGGAATGACTATCACAGTCACAGATGACATCTCATACTGTATGTCATACATCTCAAACTCGATTCCTGGAGGGCCGCAGCTCTGCACAGTTTTGCTCCAATCCTAATCAAACACAGCTGATCCAACTAATCAAGGTGTTCTAGACTATTGAGCAGCTGTGAGGGTTAGAGCTAAACTATGCAGAGCTGCAGCCCTCCAGGAATTGAGTTTGAGACAATTGCTGTATTTTGTATGAGCTAGCAACGACATATGATAACGTATATGGATGTAGTAAAAGTAATTCATTTTTTCAGGGGGATTTTCAAACCTATCCTTTTATAATTTGTTTTGTTTTTTTGTTTCAGAGATATAAAATAGAAATGGCATTGAACCAAAGTTTGCAACAATGCTTTTATATAAAATTAATTAAATACGGTATATTGTTTAGAATTAGCTCAATTAAAGCTTAATAGTTGTAAAAACTCCAGATCATCTAAGCATAAAGTGTTGAATCAGCAATCCAAAATGCTATTTTGAAATAACCCATGGTTGGGTTTGTTCATACAGTTTTTGACTCATTGGCAAATTACATTCCAAACCAATTTTATTTATTTATTTATTTTTAAAAAGGGCGACATGGTGGTGCAGCGGGTATCGCTGTCGCCTCACAGCAAGAAGGTAGCTGGTACGAGCCTGGCTGAGTCAGTTGGCATTTCTGTTTGGAGTTTGCATGTTCTCATCGTGTTGGTGTGGGTTTCCTCCGGGTGCAGAATCTGAATTAGTTCACTTGCTGTCTTCTATGGCAGCAATGTGTCATGTTTTCTTCCAACTAGCAACCCGAATTGTCTAAATACAAGTACAAAAAAAAAGAAAAGGATTATTTTAATGACTAACTTTGCACGTCAGCAGGTTCTAAATATAATGAACGCTGTCCAAGCAGCATATTGAAAACGAACTAATACTTTACTGATAAAAAAAAATTATTAAAATATAAAATAAGAAACTTAAACAAGTGAATGAATGAATGAATGAATGAATGAATGAATGAAATAAAAGGCTTCAGTCTGCTCAGCACATTAGGCTTATTTGGACGATGATTTGTTTGTATACAAATCTTTAAAAATAAGCAAAGGAAATATTCTTAATTCACAATATAGGCTACTAATACATAAAATTTGTGTTTGCACCATTCCTTTAAATGCTTGATTCCCCTAAAACTTCCCCTAAAAAAGGAGAAGCACAATAAGTGGCAATCCCGTATGCTCAGTCTGTCAGAGCAAATTACAGCAATTAAATAATGGATTAGTTTATTGAATCAAATCAGACATAAAGGAAATTGAATTACTTGGGAGCCACTCAGGATTACAAACTAGAAGAATCACTTCTGATTCTGAACACTGGAACCATCACTGCTTGATTCTTCTGTTAAATTGTGAAGAGCGTTTAATGGATTTTGCAGTGTTTCAGTAAGCACAGAAATCACTGTGGCCTACGGTATTTTGTGCTATAAACTTTCAAATCAAAACAATACACTTCTAAAACCTTCTTCTAAACTTAAAAAGTAAAATAATAATAAAAATATGCATCGCTTTATATAATTAATTTACTCAAGTTTTCATTAATGACATTACAGTACGACTTAAATGTTAAATAAAATGAGGAAAAAGGTTAAATATTATGGTATTATATATATATATATATATATATATATATATTTGAACACTTAAATATGTATTTTTTTAAATAACTCTGATTAAAATGTGAAGTTTAAAAAAAGAAAACAAAAAAAATGTAATTGTAAAATATATATCGTAATTTTTGTCCATATATTTTTTTCTTTGTTTAATATAATTATTATTAATAGTATTATTATTATTATTATTATTATTATTATTATTATTATTATGTCTTATTTGTTTTCTGTTGAGTGGAAAAAATCAGCTTTAAATCACATGAATAAATGAAAAACAAATGTCTATATTGTCTCTGAACTCTACAGTACAACTGAAAAAGGAACCATTTCTCATTCATTGTGTTTGGACTGTGAAGAAAATGGAAAGAGGCCACGTATAAAGTATAGCTTAATCTATCTGATAATGAAAGCAAATGTCTTGAAGCAGTAGCTCTGTACTCAAATTAAGAAGCATGTTCATTAGGGAAAGACGCAGCAGACTAAGTACACTTTAGAGCTGTAAATCTAATAGAGTTAGTGCTTGCTGTGCACAGGGACTGTTGTGGAAAAGCAGGGTGGGTGGAATATTGGCAGAACACTCAGCTGGTCAAAGAGATGAAAGACTTTATACAATAGTGTCAGTTATACAGTTAATGAACCAGGGTGAACTAAAGCCATTTTCTTTAAAGGTGATCTTTATGGAGATATTATTTAAATGTACTGCTCATTTCTTTTAGCGTTGTTTTTAAAGAGCCTGAAAGACTGTTTTTTCCGATAAAAGAAAAAGAATAAAAATGTCAAACTCAGGACCTAATTATTATTTACAATAAAACAGTGCCATTTGGCATTTTAACTAAGGCTGAAAAAAGCATTAAATATGCATCTGATTTGAATGTCAAGTGTTTACAGCGGAATGTTGCTCAGAAATACTGATGTATAAGGTGGCTCAAAATAGAACAGAAAGAAAACATATTCTGTCGATTGTTGATAACACTTGTTTCTTATTTCTTTGATCTGCTACTCATATATGAGGTGCTACAGTACCATCCTCTTGATAAGATGTGAGAAGCATTTCACTGGTTTTCATGCAGCTGTTCAAATTTACTGTTTGAATTTGCCCGCAGAAAAAAAAAAAAAAAGCTCCAGCTTGGTAAACAAACCAGCTTCAAAGGTGTATAGGATTGCAGGCTTTTGTTAAAGCGGTTATTACTCGGAATAAGTAAACCCAGTAATTTAGTCTCATGGGAAACAATGGCAAGCTTCACTTTATGGCTCATTGTTTTGTCTCTAGGTGCTTAACTTTCTGACATAATGCTGTTGATACTTTATCACAGACGTTGTTTTTAACAGGTTTATTCTGCTCTGTGTAAATTGTGGATCATTGCCGGGAAACAAAATGCATTAACCCGCTCTTTGAGGTTCTTCTGCGCAGGTATTTTATGAGTTTGCTCTTCACAGGGTAGAGAGTGTATTGTTGTTTTTAGTCAAAGAGGAAAGTACTATTTGTGCTTTTTGCATTTCATCAATAGCACAAGTGAGTCTCTCAAAGACTATTATATGAATAATGGACTATCAACATAAAAAAGGGGTATATAGGTTTATCTGTAAATAAATTAAATAATAAAAAAATACAAAATAATAATAATAATAATAATAACAATAATAATAATAGTAATAATAATAAATTCTTTTCATTTATTTTCTGGCCTCCAAGATGTATATATATATATACATATATATGTGTATATATATATATATATATATATATATATATATATATATATATGTATATATATATATATATATATATATATATATATATATATATATATATATATATATATATATA